>NC_089808.1:18734921-19037733 GCF_029633855.1 Hoplias malabaricus
CATAGAATTGTCATATAAATAAAAATACCCAGCCAACAGGGTTTTGTGGACAGCACTGCCTCTGAACCTGATTAAGGTTAAAAAAAAAAAAAAAGATTTTGCTTACTAGAATAAAATATGACAGGTTATGGATTCTGTAGGTATATTCATTGTTATTCTTCATAACTGTTACATGGGTTACTTGGCATACACCATTTATTTTCTATGGGAATTTTCCTGAACTGACGGAGACGGACGCACACGCTACAACACAGACTTTATTAACGAAAGAACAAAACAAACACAAATGAACTTGAGGGTAAACACGAACTGAGAAACTGGAAACAATACGACAAGGAAATGGAAAAACACGAAACAACACGACTTGAAACAGCAACACCACAAAACAACACGACTGGGAACATAGCAAAACAATACTATACAATACAATGACCGATAACAGGAAGTGACAAAAGGGGACTTAAATACTAAACACAGACAAGACGCACCTGAGACAGATAATGAAAGAGCAGGGTAACAAATGAGACACAGACGAGGAGGCGGAACAAAGGCGGGACTAAGGCGGAGACATGGTCAACAAAAAAAAAAAAAAAAAATGTGCTGAGTGTGCACATGGCGGGGAAAACAAACAAGATAGGGCCAGGATGTGACAGACGCCCCCTCCAAGACGTGCAACTCCCGGAGCGTGAAGAGCTAGACTCCCCCGGAGCTGGCACAGGAGGGGCCAGAAGAAACAAAACAAAACGAAAGCACAAGACTCAGGACAAGACAGGAAATGGAGCTGGGGACAAGATACTCGACACGACCTGGAGCGGCCGGGGCCATAGTCACGGGTTCCGAAGCGGCCGGAGCCACAGTCACGGGTGCAAAAGCGGCCGGAGCCACAGTCACGGGTGCAAAAGCGGCCGGAGCCACAGTTGCGGGTGCAAAAGCGGCTGAGGAAGCCGCCTTCGCTGAGACAGAAGCGGCCGAGGAAGCCGCCTTCGCTGGAGCAGGTGCGGCCTTGGAAGCCACCTTCGCTGGAGCAGGTGCGGCCGTGGAAGCCGCCTTCGCTGGAGCAGGTGCGGCCGTGGAAATCGCCTTTGCTGGAGCAGGTGCGGCCGTGGAAACCGCCTTCGCTGGAGCAGGTGCGACCGTGGAAGCCGCCTCTTTCATGGGGACAGGAGCGGCTGTAGGCGCCGCTTTCACGGGAACAGGAGCGGCTGGAGGCGCCGCTTTCACGGGAACAGGAGCGGCTGGAGGCGCCGCTTTCACAGGGACAGGAGCGGCTGGAGGCACCGCTTTCACAGGGACAGGAGCGGCTGGTTTTCCCGCGTCCACGGAGACAGGAGCGGCAGGTGCCGCCTTCACGGAGACAGGCGCAGAGACGTCCACTGAGGCAGGGGCTCGTGCTGCTCGCCGGGCACGTGCTGTAGTTTTATTGGGTTTAGGGGGACTGATGGGCGCACTCTTGAGGGACTTTTTCGACCGTAGATCCCCCGGAGATGCGCCCTTGTTAGCCTCACCTCCCATGTCTAGTGGTTTGAGGCTAACAGCCCCTACCCTCAACCCCAAAAAAAAATCTCCCCGGACCTGAGGGGGTAATCCTCGGGAGCAGGGGTTCCTGCAGAGACGTCCTCGGGAGCAGGTGTTCCTGCAGAGACGTTCTCGGGAGCAGGGGTTCCTGCAGAGACGTCCTCGGGAGCAGTTTGTGAAAATCTCTCGTCTAAGAGTTCTAAAAATGTCTCAACAGTCAGTTCAAGGGCCTTTTCTATAATTACATGTTCTGCCCACTGCTACGCCTCTCCTCTGAGAAGAGATTTAATAAAGATAACCTGGACAATATCAGGAGGAGCAGGACAGGTCAAAAATTGAAAATAAAGTCGGCACTGTAATAAAAATCCCTTACAGTTGAGTTCACCTTCAAATTCACTGGGTACTCCCATGACGGATTGCAAAATAGTTGGTTGATCATCAGTCCTTATGGCCAGTAAATCCTCTGTGGTTTTCAGGGTTTTATCCAGTGATAAAGCTGTGTTAGCTGCTGGCTAACAGATAGTGCCTGGCTGTTCCTGGGTCAATTCTTGATGGCTGGCTAGCTCTGGCTTCTTGTGCAGAAGGGGCAGAGGCTGGTGTGCTATAGTAGTAATTTAGTGCTGCCCCTGGTGTCTTGCATCCATTGCACTGTACCACTACAAGGTGGAAGTAGTCACATTACTGGCCTCATCTCCTCTGTGGATTGGTTCCTCCTAAGCTCCTGTGAAAAGGGCTTGAATTACTACAATGTGAATATGGTTTCTGAATGTATTCACAATCTTAATGTATATATTATATAAAATGTCACTGCATTTATTGTCTGTTGGGTTTTATATATGGCCTTTAGGTATAACAGGGATCCCCATACATAATACAAAGCAAGGTAACAAGCAAATTACCTTGTATTTGTCTTAAATTGCATATGCATATCTGCATATCTGATGTGTTTATCCGCATGATGTTTGCAAACAGAGCTCTGTCTGTGTCAGTCAGTAGAGGAGCTTGAGCTGCTTTCCAATGTAGCACCATATTCCCTTCATAGTGCATATCAAAGATAATAAAATTAATAATACATAAATAATTAGACAATCCTTCAAAAGGGAAACTTGAACGTTACATCTCACTAAAAATCATTGTCGCTGTACAATGCACTATGTGATTGACACTGTGCCCTATGGATGGTGTAGGGAGACATTTGGGATTTGGCCTTGGGTTTGCTGTGGCATGGAAACCTCTCACATTGACTGACATTTTCAGACAAGGAGAACTACTTTATTACACTTAAGTCAAACAAGGGGAATAATTTAGGCAGACAATCGTGAAAAAATGTTATCAATTATAACAATGGATCTGTTCTTCTCTCAGATCACAGGGACAAGATCAGATTATTTATCAGGAAAAAGACAGAAACAAAGGAATTTGTGTTTGTAGTCTATTACACACTACTAAAACTGCGAAATAAGAGTTTACTGATTACTGAAGCTTAAGTTATCTTTGTATGAATAAGTTACTCAGATTCAGAGAGAAGAGCTGAAATGCATTAAAATGCTACTGTGGCTGAAGGTATTTTTCTCATACACATACACAGTGCGATACTTTACCCACAAACACAGAGAATATCTCTCTGTTGTAATACTCTCTTCAGTGCAGAGAGAGGAGCTGTGTATGAGAAGTCATCAATCATCTTACAGCCACATATTTTGTACACATAGAGCTGACAAATTCAGGTTTCCATGCAAAAGTTCAACATTGTTTTTGTGAATGTAAACTCTAAATATCAATCAAACACTATAGATGTTGTGGCAGGTATAAAACAGATGATAGTTTTGCCAAGAGTTTTTAAAAAATGCAAAATGCGTGTGTGTGTGTGTGTATATATGTAGAGGTGTGTGTGTGTGTTGTGTGTGTGTATATATATATATATATATATATATATATATATATATATATATATATATATATATATATATATATAGGGATTCCCTGTCCATCTATGCACTTTGGTCATCATGAAGCATTTAAACAATGTGAACTAGCATTTTCCAAACAAAAATAAAGTCATATTATGGGTCCACACTCACTGATTATTATATGGAAGCCTAATTGACAATCCATTGGCAGTCAGTCATTTAGAACTGATGTAGTAACATAAAAGAAATATCAATTCATACTCACTGATGATTGCTGAAGTCAGCTTAATAAGTGGTCCAATGAAACCAAATGAACAGAAACCCAAAGACAGAAAGCATAGTATGGCAAGAGTTTCCTGTTGGAGTTCCTCATAACTGCACTCATTCAGAGAGAGTCACACTACCACAATGATCAACATCACAGTACTGAGAGCTTATTAGTGACATTTGATTATATTCACAATGAAGACAAACCTCCTCATTCTCCTCATTATAGCATCAGGTATGGAGATGTGCTCATATAAATATATTTAAATATTTAAAGTATTTATTTCTATTCTGTTTTATTCAGGTGCCTTTGGTGCTGATAACATCGGACCACCAGGAGATCAGGAGACTAAGGTTTTTAGAAAAGAGGGAGAATCTGTTACACTGAAATGCTCCTATGACTCAAGTAGTGAATATATTTATCTTTACTGGTACAGACAGTATCCCAGTAAAGCACCACAGTATTTGCTGCGCAGAGGTGCACGAGAATACAGTGCTAGTGATACTTCAGGCAGTAGATTTGATTCTACTACATCATATACATCTACTGAACTCACTGCTAGAGAATTAAGACTGGGAGACACGGCTCTGTACTACTGTGCTCTTAGAGTTGGAGCCCAGTGTTATAAAGTGTCAGAGAAGTTTTACAAATACTCACATGCCCTTTGTTTGCTTTGAACACAAACAGATCAAAGTAAAATCCAAACCTCAAAGCATAATCTGTTATTAAACTTCCTGTGTGAAAAGCTATTGTATTCATGTATATTTGCAAGGTATTTTTTCAACACTGTAAGAGGATTGTTTTTCCCGTAATTAAAGATATGGGTAAAAAAAAATACATTAATTTAAAAAAAAAAGTACAAAAATAAAAGTGCATTAATAATATTACTTACAACAGTAATAAAATATATTAATGATTTATGTCTCAACAATTTACTGACACTAGTTAAGACATTATTAATTACAATTTTTTTGTTTGTTTCAAAACATTAAAAAACAGTAGTTAAAATGGTCTTAAGTGTTAAATAATGTATTGGTTTACCATTCAGTAATTAATAAAAAAAAATCTAACCTGTTGTTTTACATATTCTTATACAGTGTACCGCTACTTAAATCCTTCAGTACTTATTAGAATTATTAGATTAAAATGTAAAGCATTAAATATAGTCTTATTTTAACATGTGGTAACATTTGAATTAACAGTTAAACAATTAAAGCAACAATAACAACATCTCCTTTTGAATATATTTAGGTATTTTGCTCATCAGTTACTTAACAAACCATTCCTAAGTGAAACTGTATATATTAGAGCAGATGTGCATGGCAGGCGGCTCCTTACTTCTTCATCCTACATATTAACACTTATTTATTTAAAGGCATAATCTTCATGTATATGTATGCTATTGTTTTTTACATTTTTAATGTATTATGTTTATTAATATATAAACATGCCACAGTAAACTTACCAGAGCTTTCTGACTGTGTTTGTGTTCCTGCTAGATATGTCTCTAGCTTCTTTTAAAATATTGTTCTGATTTATTCATTGCCCTGTATTTCTGAACTATTAATAAACAAAGTTTTATTTTTGTGGCATTTATTATTATTATTATTATTATTATTTTGCAAATATACTTGTTTTTTTTGTTTGTTTGGTTTTTTTTTTACTGCACAGTAAACAAAGTCCAGGTTCAGACTCATAAAGATGTGACAGTTTGTCAGATAAGATGTACAAGATAAGAGTGACGAGGAGCCAGATGCATATGCTGTGGAGGGACTTTATCATATGCACAAAAGTAAACACTTAAGAACACCACCAGGATCATGAACTTTGACCCACTTTACAACATGCCAAGTAATCCCAAACAAGAGAACATCTATGAAGAGAGAGCCTATGAACAGAAACCTTGTAGAAAATACCTGTGAGTTCTGTGTGTGTCATGTGACAGTTCTCAGAGTAAGTTAACAAGGCAAAACAAAATATGTGACCAAAAAATTTTGAAGGGCAGAAACACAATGAAGCACAGTAACAGATCATGACACAATTATTCTCTCATGCAGGTGTGAGAATAGAGAATACAGATGGAAAAAGTGGATCTCTTCTGCTGCAGTATCAGACTCTGTTCTTGTGCCCTGATGCCAGAGTGACATGAAACCCATCACTATGGTGACACCTGGCTGTGTGTGGCTATTTATTTATTTATTTTTATTTTTATTTTTAAGGGAACAATAACAGGCTCAGGCCACAGTCAGATGTGGCCTTGAACGTTATCCTCTCCTAGCAGACAGCCCTTCATGCTATTTGTGAACCCTTGTTCTGGAAATTCTTACAATCTCTTCTACTACATTCTCATGGCCTTCAGTGAGGCTTCTCAGCATACATACAACCCGCTAAGTACACTAGGCTCACACAATATTAGTCACCATTATATCTATAATTTTCTCATTAAGAGAGCTATAATACATATATTAATTGTGTGTATTTTGTTGGTATGTGCATAAAGAATATATACATTATATGGTCAATATGTATAATGTGAATATGATTAAAATAATTATATATGTGAAAATATATCATTAAGAAAACCTAAATAATAAGAAAATAAATCTGAAAATGGAAAAAAGTATTAATTTTCTTGCAACCAGTAGTACTTGTGACTCATAATTATGACTTTTGTCCCTGATTTTTCTCCCCACAGGTGGTAACATGCTTTCACAAAATTAATTATAATGGGGCTGTACACAAACTTACAGTTATTAGTGTGCAATTTTTCACATATAGAAATGTAAATCAAACTTAAAAGTTTTGTTACTTTGATCAATGAATGATGATGAGTAAAACATGACATTAAAAATACATTCCCCAAAAAATGCATTTTTTGTTGTTGTTTTTTAAAAAAAGGTCACAAGACTCTGCTCCAGACAAAACAGTTGGAAGAAGACTCTAGCTCTTCATTTTGCACACTGGAATGTTAGAACCATGTGTCATGTCCTCACTGTGTCATGCAAGGAAGACTGTCGTTATTGACAAACAACTTACTTGACTAAATGTTGATATCGCCTGCCTCAAGAAAACTCAACTTTCTTGTTCCCCTAGCCTCCAGTTGTTTAACCTCAATCCCAGTGTGGCTTCAGAGCCAGCAGGTCAACAACTGACATGATATTCTCATTATGCCAGCTGCAGGATAAATATCAAGAGCAGCAAATACCTCTCTACATCACTTTTATAGATCTAACAAAGGTGTTTGACTACACATCTATTGGCAAGGCAAAACCTTTGGCAAACCTAGGCAGCATAGTGTAGGGTTTGCTATGAAGAGTATGCTTGTTCCATCCACTGAGCAACCGTCCGTCCGCTGGTTAAAGCCTTCACATCTGCTAGGAAAATCACCCAGCAGACCGCCTACTAACTGCACCAACACTTATTGGCTGGACCTCTGCAGTAGGGATGAATGAGGGTATAAAGAAGGCCACTGGCCCAGCCATTTTAAAGATCACTCCACTAAAATCCAAAACGGGCATAGCCATCACAGACCCAGAAAAGCAGTTGCAGCAATGGGTTGAACACTACCTTGAGCTGTATGCAACCCAAAATGTTGTCACCGATATCGCTCTTGGTGCCATCCCAGACCTACCTGTCAAGGAAGAGCTAGACACTCCAGCCACCCTGGAAGAGCTCAGAAATGCCATAGACAGTCTTTCTTGTGGGAAGGCCCCTGGGATAGAAGGCATCCCATCAAACGTTTTGAAGAGGGGAAAATCTGCACTGCTCGTACCCCTGCATGAACTCCTGTGCCTCTGCTGGGAACAAGAACACATCCCCCAGGACAAGTGAGATGCTTGCATCATCACTTTGCATAAAAACAAAGGAGACCACAGTGACTGCAATAACTCTTGAGTATCTCCCTCCTCAGCATAGTCGGGAAAGTGTTTGCCTGAGTCGCCTTAGCACGTCTACATATCCTAGCCTCCAGGTGTTTAACCTGAATCCCAGTGTGGCTCCAGAGCCAGCAGGTCAACAACTGACATGATATTATCATTATGCAAGCTGCAGGAAAAATATCAAGAGCAGCAAATGCCTCTCAACATCACTTTTATAGATCTAACAAAGGTGTTTAAGTTGGTCAGTCGGAGAGGGCTCTTTAGGCTGCTCCAGAAGATTGACTGCCACCAACATCTATTTGTCACCTCGTACCCTGAGAACATGCATAGCACAGTCTGCTTCAATGGTACATTATCAGAGGCTTTCCCAGCCACCACCAAAAAAAATTGCATAAACACTCTTTGGCATATTTTTCTCCATGCTTCTCCAGTATGCCTTCAAGGACCTTTGTCTTACTGGAATCTTTGTCTTACTGGAATTCTGTGAAGCTGCTTTGTGACAACATCAGTTGTGAAAAGCGCTATATAAATAAAATTGATTTGATTTGATTTGACTGCAGTGAGGGAGTTTATATTCACACCAGGAGTGATGGGAAGCTGTTTAACATTGCATGTCAATGTTCATGTCACACACATAAGCTTGTTAACCATCTCTCCCACACCTGCAAGGAGTGTGGACTGACAATTAGCCTGAAGATATAAATGTCATGGCACAAGGTTCAGACCATCCTCCAACCATCATCATTTATGGGCACAGCTTGGATTTTGTTGAGAACTTCACACACCCGAGGTCCATTTATGCAGAGGTGAACAGCAGAATTGCCAAGGCTATGACAGTTATGGCTAGACTGAACCTGAGGATCTGGCACAATCAGTCACAGTTTTACAGTGAAGACCAAGCTACATGTCAACCAGCCCTGTGTGCTCAGCTTACTCCTCTGCATTTGGGAACCATGGACCACTTGAGAGGAATGAGAGGAAACTCATTCTGCGCATCCAGTGGCAGGACAAGGTACCTAATACAGAGGTCCTGAACCATGCCAGCATGAACAGCATGTTCATGAGTTCCACTGAAAAGAGAGCCAGAAGGAACGAGAGACATTAAACAGCCAAGCAGTCAACACTGATCAAGTGCAGCATATGCAGCAGAGAGTGTCACTCCAGTGTAGGAATGCTTAGTCTTGTGGAAGTGCAGAAAATTAAAGTCTTAGATGCTACTCCATTGTCACCTGAAGATGGAAGGGTGCCGAATATAATTAAGGTATAATTTGACTAATTTGTTATTGAACATATTTGAAAAGTAGGTTTCTGGGGGTATGTTTATTATGTTACTAGGAAAAAACTCACTGAGTTGCATAAGTGTTTTGGTGCAAGTTCTGATTTGTTGACGCAATGTATATGGATATAGACACACCAACAATGTGAAACAAAAGGCATATTTTTTTAAAGGAATAAGAGGTTTGTAAATGGATAAAACTGTAAAGAATATTTATAGGGATAAAATTGAGGAATATGACCTCAGACACAAACTTTGAATGAACAGTCATGTGTACATAACTGTGGTGGAACTGACTCCAAATTTGTTAGACTTGAGCTAACTTTGCATGAAAGATAACCCATATGAAGATTGCTAGAAAACTAAACAGCTAGAATTACAAATGAACATCTTTGGTAAATCAAACAATGGAAAAAAAATTACAGGTAGCGTGAAGATTGTGTCTTCTTTAGCTGTTGCCACCCTGATTGCACTGTGATAAAAGAGTAGCTAAAACCTTCTAGTGTCTAAAAGCTCCATATGATTTTTGTCTGTGGGTTTGGAGTATTTAGATATAAGACACATTCCTAGTATATGCCATCTATTAATGAAGAGTATAGGAACAATGAGGCCCAATACAGTATCAAATATCATTCACATTCTGCTGCTAAACGTTTTACTCACCAGAGGACACACTGAGACCAGATACGGAGTAAAATGCGCAAGTCTACTGGCCATGTGACCAGTCTACTACAGGAACTTTTTGGTAAACTTGCTGTGGTTATATAGTGCACATCAATGTGAAATGAAAGTAAAATGCATACAGAGAATGCTACACATTTTCTATTGAACATGACCCTGACAAAAGCCAGAATAAAATCTTCAGACAATTTAGCTTGAGGCTTGTGGATCACTCCTGACATTGGTCCCAGTAGGGACAAAGAAGTAGAGAGGTCTTGGACACTAAATGGAGTATGAAATAAATTAAGTTTGGGAGAAGGACCGTGCCCAGACTCCTCCTCTTCATTACGCACCCTATAAAAACCACTCCTCTCTCCTCACCTTCTCATGATGAAATTCACACCCAACCCTCACCCCTACTCTTCATTCATTCATTCATTATCTGTAACCACTTATCCAAGTCAGGGTCCAGAGCCTACCTGGAATCATTGGGCGCAATACACCTTGGGTGCAATACACCCTGGAGGGGGCGCCAGTCCTTCACAGGGCAACACAGACACATTCATTCATTCATTCACACCTACAGACACTTTGGAGTCACCAATCCACCTACCAACGTGTGGTTTTGGACTGTGGGAGGAAACCGGAGCACCCGGAGGAAACCCACACAGACACGGGGAGAACACACCAACTCCTCACAGACAGTCACCCGGAGTGGGAATCGAACCCACAACCTCCAGGTTCCTGGAGCTGTGTGACTGCGACACTACCTGCTGCGCCACCGTGCCGCCACCCCTACTCTTCCTCTTTCACCAATGAATTTGCCAGGCAAGGGGGAGGTCTGGCATGACTCCACCAGCAGAATCCACCCAGAACTCCAGCCCAAGTCCTTCTGATTTCCCCTTCCTTGCCCTGCTTACATCAGGTGTGGTCCTCACCTCGCACAATGCCCATCGACATTTAAAGCTGTTGTGACATGACACAGGCATTTCAGAATCAGCAGAACGTTGCCCACAACCTAACACTCCATCCAACAACGTATCTTCCCAAAGCATAGCCTGGTGGAAACATTTTCAACATAAAGATTCATGTCTTTTGTTGAGGTCAATTTTGACTTCAGACTCAACACAACAGTTTTCATCTGAGAGATGTATTTAATTGAAATCAGTAATAAAAATGTAACAAATGTAATGAGGGACATCTACCTGAAGATGGCAGGATAAGTCTTCATAAACTTGAATGAAAATAACACAAAATGGTGCTAAAATGTGGGAGCAGGTAAAGAAACCATAAGGAAATCTACATCTGCAGTTTAATCATAGCATTTTTGTGGCCATTGGCTTCTGTTACATAATTTAATTAAAAAGTTAGTTCAGAGGACATTTAAAATCATTTAAATTAAATGTGAAGTTATTGGGCAGCACGGTGGCACAGCAGATAGTGTTACAGTCACACAGCTCCAGGGACCTGGAGGTTGTGGGTTTGAGTCCCGCTCCAGTCTGTGAGGAGTTTGGTGTGTTCTCCCCGTGTCCACGTGTGTTTCCTCCAGGTGCTCTGGTTTCCTCCCAAGGCCCAAAACCACAAGTTGGTAGGCGGATTTGCTACTCAAAAGTGTCCATAGGTGTGAACGTGTGTGTGTTACCCTGTGTATTTTCTTTCTTTTCTGCCTTGCACCCAGTGATTCCAGGTAGGCTCTGGACCCACCGTGACCCTGAACTGGATAAGCGTTTACAGATAATGAATGAATGTGAAGTAATTTTTAAACATCAAATTGGTTGAAAATGAAAAGGCAGAAATATATAAAAAAAATGAATAGTTGATGAATATTTAAAAGCAAAAAAAAATATTTTGTTCTACATTGCTCTGTTCTTATAAAATATCCTCTGACGAATGTAGGAGGAGTCGCTACAGGTTTGAAAAGCAGCACCTAAATCTCTTCTCATTATCCCATGATGTTTCTGTGCTCAGTGACTGTGTTTATGATCATGTTAGGTAAGTGTGAACTAGATTACTATTTACCTTATACAACTGTCTATGGTTCTGTTTGTGGTGATGTGTCTGAATATGACATTGAATAGTGTTTGGAAAGCTATATTTTTTACAATACTAATGTTTTGAACTTACTACTTAATTCTTCACAGGGAACAGTTCTGCACAGTCAATATCACCAGTGGGGAACAAAATCCAGGTTTATGCTCTTGAAGAAGATAATGTTATTCTTGCCTGCAAGTATGATGTGTCTGGTGGGTATACTGGCAGCAATCTACATTGGTATCGACAGTATCCTGGATCCAGACCAGAGTTTTTGCTTCTGATATTAGAAGCAGAAAGAAAATCTGTAACCAAAGCAGTCCCTCCATTTGAACGACTGGACACTGAAGTGAATATAACAGAAAAAAGGGTGGATCTGGTGATCTCCTCTGCTGAAGTATCAGACTCTGCTCTCTACTACTGTGCCCTGCAGCCCACAGTAACAGGAAATCCAACTCCACTGTACAAAAGCTCATTTAATGTTTCTCTAAGCTCTGCACAAACTTTTTTTTAACATTATGACCTTTTATTAAATATTTCCTATTTTGGACGCTTCCTGTCCAGAGGAGCACATTGTCAGTACTCAATAAAGCAGAGTAAATGTGTTCTTTGGTCATTTTATTTATTTCAATATCCTGCATAGGCCAATGGAAGTGGTAGAGCAGGTCCAGGTGCTGTCCCTGGCACCTTGCCCAGGTCCAGGAACAGGTCTAGGCACCTCTGCTTCTGTTCCCTTTTTTGATGCTCCATCTCTTTGCAGCTTACTCTGCACGCTCTCCCTTGTTAGCTTGTTCTAGTTGCTTTGCCTGTCTGTCTTGGGCTCAGGTGCACCTTCTCAGTGGCTTCTGTGCTCTCTCCTTTTCTTGCTGTCTAAGGTGCAGCCAGGAAACAGCAGTTGGTGTGGCTTAGAGGGTGGAGAAACCTCAGATCATAGAAAGCCAGGAAAATAGATGGAAATGTTGCTCTATTCCTGCTCCATTGGTGGGTAACACAGATTTATTTTAGCTGTTTTAGATGCAATTAAGGAGACCATAGCTAACTTTGCTTGAATATATACCCATATTTAACATTCTACAAAACTAAACAGTTAGATTATAGATGAGATTCTGTGGTAATTCAAGGAATAAATAAAAACTTATAGGCAGGTTAAAATTTATCTATGAAAATGCTAAAGTTGGCTTCTTACACAAAAATGCCATTCCACATTAAAAGATACATCATTAAGCAAGCGTCTTTCATACTTAACATTTTATGTGCTGTGCTAGCTGTTCACATGGAAGAAATAAAAAAGAAATATCAATTCACTCTCACTGATGATTGCTGAATTCAGCTTATTAAGTAGTCCAATGAAACCAAATGAACAGAAACCCAAAGACAGAAAGCATAGTTTGGCAAGAGTTTCCTGTTGGAGTTCCTCATAACTGTACTCATTCAGAGAGAGTCACACTACCACAATGATCAACATCACAGTACTGAGAGCTTAAACATATTAGTGACTCCATTTGATTATATTCACCATGAAGACAAACCTTTCTCCTCATTATAGCATCAGGTATGGAGATGTGCTCAGAATTATTTGAAAAATTAAAATGTATTACATTTTTAAAGTATTATTTCTATTCTGTTTTATTCAGGTGTGTTTGGTGCTGACCAAATTGGACCACCAGGAAATCAGGAGAAAAAGATTTTTAGAAAAGAGGGAGAATCTGTTACACTGAAATGCTCCTATGACTCAAGTAGTGAATATATTTCTCTTTACTGGTACAGACAATATCTCAAAGGCCCACAGTATTTGCTGCACAGTAGGTGTGTGAGAATACAGTAGTAGTGATACTTTGGACAGTAGATTTGATTCTACTACATCATATACATTTACTGAACTCACTGCTAGAGAACTAAGACTGGGAGACACACCTCCATAACACTGGTCTCCAACTCTAAGAGCAAAGTAGTACAAAGTGTCAGAGAAGCTTTACAAATACTCACATGCCCTCTGTTTGCTTTGAACACAAAGTAAAATCCAAACCTCAATGCATTATCTGTTATTACACTTCCTATAATGAATAACTAATGTTTTCACATATTTTTGCAAGTTATTTTAAAAAGGACCCCATCCCCGGTAATAAAAAATATGAGTATAAATTAGTACATTTATTTATACTATTATAACAGTAATAAAATATTAATGGTTTATGTCTCAACAATTAACTGACAATAATTAAGACATTAAGAACTACTAAATTTTTAATGAGTGACTCAAAAAAAAAAACAAGTTCTTAAGTGCTAAATAATATATTGGTTTACTATTCAGTAATGAATAAAAATAATTCTAAATTGTTGTTTTACGTATTCTTGTACAGTTTACCGTTACATAAATTCTTCAATAATTTTTTTTAATAATTAGATTTATAAAATTAACGCATTTATATTTATATATATATACATATATTTATATTTATAGTCTTGTTTTTGACATTTGGTAACATTTGAATTAACAGTTAAACAACTAAAGTAACAATCACAACATCTCCTTTTGAATATATTTATGTATTTTGCTTGTAAGTTATTTAACAAACCATTCCTAAGTGAAACTGTGTATATTAGAGCAGATGTGCATGGCAGGTGTAATGAGGGACTTCCAAAAAGGAGTTAGAATCAAGTGCAGGTTTAATAACACAAAGTCAGCAACAACAATAAACAAGGTCAAAACTTAGATCCGTCCAAGGTATAAGCAATCCAAAAAACACAATCCAAAAAAACAGTAACCTAATAGAACAAACCAAGGGTCCATACACACAAAAGCTATTCCAGTACAAGAGTGCTCAGAATTGCAGTAAAAATACCAAACAAGACATTGCAATGAAGCCTGCAAGACAAAGTTCTTTTAAACCAAAAAGGCAGACATGGGAATTATGTGACCAGTTCTAAAATTCTGGTGAGAGAAACCTCTGTTGGTGTGGAGGATTGGCAACAGAACCCCACCTCTGACGTGCGGGTCCTGAAGCCGAAAAAAATTCTTCGCCATGGGCGACCCCTCTGCAGGGGCAGGTCTGTCTGGGTGATCACAGTGGAAATCCATGATCAAAGAGGGGTCCAAGATGTCATCTGATGGGACCCATGAACGGTCCTCTGGTCAATAACCTTCCCAGTCCACCAGATAATACAGTCGTCCAGCATGGCGTCAGGAGTCTAGTAGTGCATGAACAATATACGCAGGAGATCCATCCACTTCAAGAGGGGGAGGGGGTTCTGGGAAGAGGCAGATACAGGTTTCAATAATGACACATGAAAGGTAGGCGAGATGTGATAGGACCTCAGCAATTCTAGTCTATATGACACTGGTGTTTTCTGTCTGATAATCTTAAAAATGGGCCAATATATCTGGGACTAAGTTTTCACCATGGCAGTTTAAGTCTCAAATCCCTAGTAGATACCCAGACCATTTGTCCAGGTTGAAATTGCTGTACGTCTCGTCTGTGCCGATTTGCCTGTAGACTCTGCCTCCTAACCACTCTCTGTAAATGAACATGAGCCTCTTCCCAAGTTTGTTCACTCCTCCTCATCCATTCATCAACTGTAGGTACCATCGATGGTTCTCCTGACCAGGGAAAGAATGGAGGTTGAAAGCCAAGGATACACTGAAAAGGTGTAAGACCAGTAGAAGAACTGACCAAAGAATTTTGAGCATATTCAACCCAAGGTATAAACCTGCAAGAATAAGAATGCAGGAAGCTACCGATTTCTTGATTAAGCCGTTCTGTTTGCCCATTAGATTGGAGGGTGATACCCAGAGGTTAGACTTACATTAATATTTAACAACTTACAAAATTCCTTCCAGACTTGGGAAATAAAGTGGGGTCCCCTGTCAGAAACTGTGTCTTCCAGGATACTATAAATCCTGAATACATTTTGAAATAATAACTCAGCTGTTTCTAGTGCTGAAGGCAATTTTTTATAGGGACCAGCCTACAGGCCTTAGAGAATCTGTCAATAATTACAACGATAGTGGTATTACCAAGAGAATTCGGTAGATCTGTGATGAAGTCTACCCTTTAATGCGACCAGGGTCTCTGAGGGATAGGCAGAGGTTCCAAGAGACCTGCAGGAAGTTGTCTAGGACTCTTAGATTGAGCACACAAATTACAATTCTTAACAAAGGCTGCTACATCCCCATTTAACCCATTCCACCAAAACATATTCTTTACTAAAATGACAGTCCTATTAATACCTGGATGTCCAGAACTAGGGGTACAATGGATTCATTCTAGTGTTTGTTTCCTCATATTGGTGGGTACATACTCACGATTACTAGGACAGTTTGGTGGGGTTGGCTCAGCTTCCTTCCGGATTTCCTCCATAAATTCCCATCTGATAGGTGCCAGGATGCATTTCGGTTCAAGGATGGTTTCAGCTCTCCCTTTGTCTAGTGTACCAGGCCACATTCTTGATAAGGCATCAGCTTTGATATTTTTTTGATCCTGGGCAATATGTTATGGTAAAGTTAAAAAACATAAATAAATAAATAATAATTTAAAAAACCCGCACACAGGTGAAGCTTAGGTGAACCTGAACGTTGTGTAAGAATAGCTCCCACACCTGACTCTGAAGCATCCACCTCTACAACAAATGGATGCTCTGGATTAGGATGCTTTAAAATTGGAGAGGACACAAATATTCTTTAATGTGTCAAAAGCTTTAGAAGCTTCCTCATTCCAATTTTTGACCCTTTGCTTGCCTTGTAGCAAGGATGTTTGAGGTGATGCGATAGAGCTAAAACCCCTAATAAACCGGCGATAGAAATTGGCAAAGCCTAGGAATCTCTGTAATTGCTTAACATTACTAGGTTTGGGCCAATTTAAAACAGCATTCACCTTATCATTATTCATCCGTACTCCTTTATCTATGATATATCCCAAAAAAGCAACTTGTTTCAGATGGAAGCCACATTTTTCTGCTTTAACATAAAGGTGATGTTGCAATAACCTTTGAAGTACCTGTTTCACATGGATTTCATGTTCCTCGATCAATCATATCTCGGAACACCTCATTAATGAAAGCTTGGAACACAGAAGGGGATGCAGCCAAACCATAGGGCATCACAGTATACTCAATGACCTCTAGTGGTTATAAATGCTGTTTTCTATTCATCGCCTTCTCTGATGCGAATTAGATTGTAAGCGCTTCTTAAGTCTAATATAGTAAATACTGTGCCCCCCTCTCAATTGTTCCAGAGCATCTGGTACTAGAGGTAAAGGGTATCTATACTTGACAGTTATAGCGTTAAGCCCCCGATAATCAATACAAGGACATAGTCCTCCATCTTTTTTCTCCACAAAGAAGCTCGCTGCAGCTGGAGAGGTAGATGGACGAGTATATCCTAATTTTAAGGCTTCATCTATGCAAGTCTCTAGGGCTTCTGATTCAGACTTAGATCAAGCATAAATCCTACTTCTGGGAGGCATGGATCCTGGCAGAAGATCAATTGCACAGTCCCATTGTCTGTGGGGTGGCAATTGACTAGCTGCCTTTTTAGAGAACACTTCATAACAAGAAGGAATATTTTCCAATACTGGGCATTCTGTACTCTCTACGTCAGTGGCTCTTAGAGGAATACTCAAACATGAATCAAAGTAGTTCTTTCCCCATTTGTTAATGTCTCAACTACCCCATGTAATGGTGGGTTGGTGTTTACTCAGCCATGGAAACCCTAAGTATGATAACATGTTTAGATGCTTTAGAGTCAATCAATGCTGAAACAAAAATAGGCTCTGAACCCCAAGTCAACTGTACTTTTCAGTCAATTGTCATGCAACTGTTACTGATGTCAGGATGCATTAGAGAACTCACCTGTTTTGGGCAGGAGATATGCATGTGACCAGGAGTTAAAACCACAGATCTGTATGAAGTCACTATGTTTCTTCTCCAATAAAATTATCCAAGGCAATTACAGATCGAATAAACTCATCCAGATTCATAGCATGTCCACAAACAGCCATTTCTGCCTGCAACTCTGTTCTTAAACCTCTCCGGAAAACAGTCAGAAGCGCTGGTTCACTCCAACCACTCCCTGCAGCTAACATTCTAAAATCTAGAGCATATTCAGCAGTAGAGCAATTCCCCTGTATTATTTCACATAGCTGGGTACCCACATCACAACCACCCTTGGGATGATCAAAAGCGTCTTTAAACAGAGTAAAATCGGGTCTCAGATTTGAGTATGTCACTATTCTGTGACCATAAAACTGTAGCCCACTGGAGAACAAAACCCAGGTCTATGCTCTTGAAAATGATAAAGTTATTCTTACCTGCAAGTATGATGTGTCTGGTGGGTATTTACATTTACATTTACATTTATGCATTTGGCAGACTCTTTTATCCAAAGCGACTTACAATAGAGGATCTAACATTCAAACTACAGCACAATTTATACAAATTACCTTACATTGAGTGCAATATGCCAGGAAGTAATAAGTGCAAATAAAGAAAGACTTTCAGTGCAAGAGATACTCTTGGAAGAGCTGGGTCTTCAAGGATTTATTGAATGCGGAGAGGGTTTCTGTTGCTCTGATTGGAAGCTCGTTCCACCAGCATGGTACCAGAGATGAGAATAGCCTCGACTGACCTGTACAGGGGGGTTGGCCGTGTTAGTTGGCGCTCCTTTGAGGAACGGAGAGGGTGGGTGCTAACATATTGTTTTATGGAGTCTATTTAGGTAGATGGGAGCCGAGCCAGTGAATACTCTGAAGGTCATCATTAGTTATTTAAATTTGATGCAAGCAGCTAAGGGTAGCCAATGCAGCTCAACTAATAGGGCCGTGACATGTGCTCTTTAAGGCTGGTTGAAAACCAGGTGTGCTGCAACATTCTGGATCATCTGTAGCGGTCTCACAGCACAGGCCAGAAGACCTGTCAGGAGGGCGTTGCAATAGTCAAGACGGGAGATTACTAACGTCTGAACAAGGAGCTGGGTTGCATGTTGAGTTAGGTATGGCCTAATCTTCCTTATGTTGAATACGGAGAAGCGGCACGATCGAGCTACAGCGGTAACGTGATCTGCAAAGGTCAGCTGGTCATCAACCATGACACCCAGGTTTCTTACAGCCTTGGTTGGAGCCACTGATAGGGACTCTAGCTTGATGCTAATGTTGTGGAGAATAGCTTGCTTGGCTGGGAGGACCAGCTGTTCAGTTTTGGATAAATTCAAAAGGAGGTGATGTTCCTTCATCCATGTAGATATGTCAGAGAGACAGTCAGAGATTCGAGTTGCCACTGAAGTGTCACCTGGAGGAAAGGATAAATAGAGCTGGGTGTCATCTGCATAGCAGTGATAGGAGAAGCTGTGTGAATGTATGATTAGAGAGGTGGTGTACAAGGCAAAGAGGAGGGGTCCCAGCACTGAGCCTTGGGGCACACATGTGGTGAGGTGGTGTCGCGCTGATGTTTGTCCAAGCCATGACACATTGAAGGATCATCCAGTGAGATAAGACTCAAACCAAGAGAGTGCATTGTCCTTGAAGCCCATGTCAGTAAGTTTGTTTAGTAAGATGTGATGGTTGACCGTATCAAATGCTACTGATAGGTCAAGCAGGATAAGAACTGAGGACTGACCTGTTGCTTTGGCATCTTTAAGAGCTTCCATTACTGACAGAAGCGCAGTTTCCGTCGAGTGGTCGCTCTTGAAGCCGGATTGGTTAGAGTCAAGGAGGTTATGTTGGGAGAGGAATTTTGTTGCCTGCTTAAAGACAGCTCTTTCAATGATTTTAGACAGGAAGGGGAGGAGAGAGTCTGGTCGGTAGTTCTCTACTATAGAAGGAGCAAGAGAAGGTTTTTTGAGTAGAGGTTTTACCTGAGCTTGCTTGAAGTTGTTTGGAAATGTTCCCGAGGTTAGTGAAGAATTGATTACATGAGTGGCTGTGGACACAATGGAAGGAGCTATGGTTTGCAGTAGGGTGGTAGGAATGGGATCCAGTGGACAGGAAGTAGGATGGCCGCCTCTAAGAAGATTTGATACCTCGTCTTCTGTGAGAGGAGTGAAAGAAGGGAAGGAAGCAGTAGGTTTAGGAGGATTCGAAGGGAGCACTGGAGGCTGTGTAGAAGGGTCAGAAAACTGGCTGCTAATTGCAGCAAGTTTGCTTGTGAAGAAGTCAGCAAATGCGTCAGCAGTGAGGTTGGTTGCAGGGGGTGGAGGTGGAGGGTTCAGTAGAGACTTGAAGGTTGAAAACAGCTTCCGGGTGTCAGTAGCATTGTTGATTTTGTCTTGGTATAATTTCCTTTTTGCAGAGGTGACGTTTGATGAGAAGGCTGAGAGCAGAGATTGCAGTTGTGTCAGGTGTGATGGGTCTTTTGTTTTTCGCCATCTCCTCTCAGCAGCTCTGAGGTTATACTGGCAACTATCTGCATTGGTATCGACAGTATCCTGGATTCAGACCAGAGTTTTTACTTCTGACATTTGCAGTAGCAAGAAAAACTGTAACCAAAGCTGACCCTCCATTTGAACAACTGGACACTGAAGTGAACATAACAGAAAAAAACAGTGGATCTGGTGATCTCATCTGCTGAAGTATCAGACTCTGCTCTCTACTACTGTGCCCTGCAGCCCACAATGACAGGAAACCCACTTCCACTGTACAAAAACTCATTCCACTAAGCACCTTTCTGCATATTACAGTACAAGTTTTGAAACATCAGTATGACATTTGTTATTAATTTGTCCTCTTAGGAGGGTACACTTGGCCTGTCCCTCAGGTAACACATTAAATGCAGTAAAACCAGGGGCAGACACACAAGGAAAGGATAGAGATATATAAACTGGGTAATACTGTCATGGCAACCCATATCACGTCAGAAATGTAAACAGTGTATTAAAAGACCATACCTACTATAAAGTATTCATTTGTATGTAGTTGTCGTGCGCCCCCAGGATATATTGAAAACATGAGGTATTCCAACCAAAACACCAGATGGACATGGTGCCGGTGTTGGCATGGTGCTAATTATTTGTTGATGAAGGATCAAAGGTAAAAGACTGACTTTGTGACGCTGACTTGTGGGTTTCTAAATTCATCAGTAAAACAAGTAATAGTTTTGCACCTTATACTAGCTAATAGTGTCATATCCTTAAGTTCATTCGACATCATAGCTCAACTAATACCTCATATGTCACTACTCTGAGCCATAAGTCATGTGTTTTTAGACGTGCTTTTATGTTTTGGTGTAGTATATGGTAAACCTGATATCATGGCTGAAACGTACCTATGCTACTAAAAGACCACACCAGCTAAAACGTACATTTAACTATGTTTAACTTGATATGTGCCCCCTAGCCTCTAAGGCCGCTTGGAAAACGGCATGCTGAACCAAAGCATTCAAGTAGAAGATAATTTAACTTTTTTTAGTGGAAAAATGTGTTTAGAAAATTTTTGCAATCAACTGATATGCCACGTGTATATAAACACAAATAAATGCAGTATACAAAAGCACACACACACACACACACACACACACACACACACACATATATATATATATATATATATATATATATATATATATATATATATATATATATATATATATCCCAGTAAACAAGGAACGTCCCTGGACGTTCAAAATAGGTCTAAAAGGAGTCTGTCCGTCAAGGACATATTTTAAACGTCAATGGACGTCCAAAATACGCCTAATAGCCAGCTTTTCAATGTCTGTGTTTGGACATCTTTTCAACTTTCATTTTCAACCTTAAGAGAACGTTGATTAGACGAGTCATTACGTTATTTCAACGTTGAATCAATGGCTAAATGTTTACTGGGATATATATATATATATATATATATATATATATATATATATATATATATATATATATATAAATCTAGAGGGAGGTCTTGGTGTCAAGCAAAATAAAATATCCTACACAGACAGATTCAGGGTCGCGGTGGGTCCAGAGCCTACCTGGAATCATTGGGTGTAACTCCTTACAGGCAGTCACCCGGAGTAGGAATCGAACCCACAACCTCCAGGTCCCTGGAGCTGTGTGACTACTACACCACCGTGCCACCCTACACATTTTTCCACTAAAAAAAATTAAATAATATTCATTCTACTTGAATGCTTTGGTTCAGCATGCCATTTTCCAAGCGGCCTTAGAGGCTAGGGGGCGCATATCAAGTTAAACGTAGTTAAATGTGCGTTTTACCTGGTGTGGTCTTTTAGTAGCATAGGTACGTTTCAGCCATGATATCAGGTTGCATATGGTGATTAGTTGAGTAGTTGTCTGACCATTAATGAAATACAAATTGACTGATTTGTCGCTGGCCTAACACGTTTTAGTATTAATAAACTGTAAAACATCTAGCTATGTTCAAATCTGTAGCTTTATCTCTTTATATTCCTCATAGACAAGCAAACGTTCACAGTTATCATATGTTAGCCATATTATAAACACGTGGTATATCAGTTCATTACATCCATACATTATCTGTAACCGCTTATCCAATTTTAGGGTCGCGGGGGGTCCAGAGCCTACCTGGAATCATCGGGCACAAGGTGGGAATACACCCTGGAGGGGACGCCAGTCCTTCACAGGGCAACACAGACACACACACATTCACTCACACCTACGGACACTTTCAAGTCACCAATCTACCTGTGTGTTTTTGGACTGTGGGAGGAAACCGGAGCACCCGGAGGAAACCCACGCAGACACGGGGAGAACACACCAACTCCTCACAGACAGTCACCCGGAGCGGGAATCGAACACACAACCTCCAGGCCCCTGGAGCTGTGTGACTGCGACACTACCTGCTGCGCCACCGTGCCGCCACAGTTCATTACAATATTTTTCTAAACACTTTTTTTCCACTTAGAAAAAAAAGTAAAATATTCTTCTACTTGAATGCTTTGCTTCAGCATGCATTTTTCCAAGTCTTCTTAGAGGCTAGGGGGGCGCAAATGAAGTTTAATGTAGTTAACTGTACGTTTTAGCTGGTGTGATGTTTTAGTAGCATAGGCATGTTTCAGCCATGATATCGGTTTGGTCATGGATATATTTATATAAAAAGATGCTTTGGTGCCATCCTCTTTTGTTACTGGCTCAAGATCTGGAGTGGTTTGGGCAGTGGAGGAACCACAGAATGTTGAAAAGCATGAAACAAGCTTAGGATGATGTGCATTTCTTGCTCCATACACTGTCAGAAAATGTGCCACTGTGGTAGTACCCTCAAGGGTACATATTCATACCTTTAATTAGGGAACATAATTATACTAATACAATTGTGGATTTTAAAAAATTGTGTTGATTTCATACACTCCATTTAATCTCCAGAATTTATATTCTGTTCTTTTGTTTTTAACAGATTTATAATGAATAATTACTAATATTCACCTCTTCTGGAGAAGAGAATGTAACATACCTTTAGGGAATACATCTGGACTTTTAAACGCTGTTGTACCTTTAAAAGTACATTTAAACCGTTTGTACCTTTCTTTTCTGAGAGTGTAGATAAGTAACACTGATGTATTTTTATTGTTTCAGATGCATGGACCTGATTCCTAATCAAGGGAATGTAGCTAACATTGCATAAATGTAATTTAGAGAGAGCTAGAAAACTAAACAACTAGGTTATAAATCAATCTCTGTGGCTATTCAAACGTAAATAAAAACTTTTATATGTTTATAATGTCCATATGTCTATAATGTTTATAATTTTGGAACAAGCTAGTCTTTATTTTTCCTCAAAAATCCATTAAAAGGCACACCAAGTTATATTACTTAATGTGGATGTGACTGCAGATTCAGGAGGCTGTTAACTTTGCGTGAAAGTAAATGAATACAGAGACTGCTATAAATTGTGTGTTAAATGTGAAAGAATTCTTCAAGAGTCAAAAGTGCCTGAAAAAAGCAAGAAAAAATTACCAGACACTTTGATTTGAGGTTTTTGGGCTACTGATCAGCAACGCTGACAGTGGTCTCATAGGGACAAACCACAAAGTAGAGGCACCAAAGTGGATACCAAAGACACATTGATGTGAAAGTTGTTGTGACACTTCACAGAAATTTCAGAATTAGCAGAACACTGCCCAGAGCATTACACTCCCTCCACTAGCTTATCTTCCTAAATCATATCCTATGGAGAAATTTTGAATAAAAAATGCAAATGTCTCTAGAAACACAAATTATCTGTTTTGATCTCAGAGCCTTTAAGAACACAACAAATTGAAGAAACTGTATTCTGAAAAGCCCTGATAGTATTTTAGAATTCTATGTGAATTATTGAAAAATTCATATATAGCTGTTATGAAATACTGAAGAATTAGTAACTTTTACAAATGAATTACAGTAGTAACACTTATGTAATTACATATGTGTATCTTTAATTGTAACAGCATACTCTCTCTTATGTAATTACACACATAATAACATGTGTGTAATTACATTAGTAATCAGACTGGAATAAGATTTTTTTGATCCAGAAGCCTTTTCTAGCAGGTATGAATTAACTTACATTAAGACAATAAACTGGATTTGCAATAGTTTCTAACATATAGCTAATATTTATGTTATTGTTGAGACATTGTAACCAGTTTCAGCTTTAAACTATTCTGTAATGTGATAGTACAACAGATGTCCAATATTTAACAATGTAACATTTATGAAATTATTTAAAGATGCTGCATTATTATTACCCCAATGTATGTATTACAACTCAGTTATTAGACAGTACCTACATAATTACACATAAACTGTCCATTTATTTTAAAGTGTAACTTTTACATTATTGCTGAGAAATAACTGTGTTGTAACATGGTAACCTAATCATATCATTATACCTTTCTGTAATTACACAGTACTTACATCCCAACTACACAACAACTGTCGACTTACTTTAAAGTGTAACTTTTACATTATTACTCTGTAATAATTAATTATTAAAGACAAATTAAAATGAAACTACTACTTATGTCATTGTAACAAATATGCTATTACTGCAGAGCTGTATAACATACTAAGAGTTATTTAGTACGCATATCCTAATAGTAACAGGAAATTTTCAACACATTCATCATTTTATCAGTGAATTAAACTTATTTAGACTTTGAAGGTTAATGAAAGTCTATATTTTATTTTAAGTAATATAAATGTAACAGCAAAGCCCATAGATGACAGGAATGGATCTCTGTCTTATCAATCAGCAAAGCATTATAAATAACAGCTCAAATGAATTAAAATGTATCTATCCAGCTGGCAAAGTGGTAAATATGAGTATTACGATACATTTTCAAGCTATACTAATATGACTACT
Organism: Hoplias malabaricus; assembly: GCF_029633855.1. Classification (NCBI taxonomy): domain Eukaryota; kingdom Metazoa; phylum Chordata; class Actinopteri; order Characiformes; family Erythrinidae; genus Hoplias; species Hoplias malabaricus. Next base: position 18,759,758 of record NC_089808.1, read on the forward strand.
GTTACTATTAGGATATGTGTACTAGTAACTCTTAGTATTGGCAAATCTGAAGTAATAGCATATATGTTACAATGAGATAAGTAGTTTTAATTTGTCTTTAATGACAGGTGGACAGTTGTATAGTTATGTAGGTACTGTGTAATAACTGAGTGGTAATAATGGACATCTGCTGTACTATCACATTACAGAATGAAACAGAGAAACAGAGAAAATGCTGTTACAACTATTACAAAAGGCAAAAGCTTTACTACTGTAATTAATCTGTAACAAGTACTAATTCATCAGTAGTTACATTGTTGTGGCATATGTTGTTCATGTGTAACTACACAGTTATTATAGGTACAATATAAAGTGGGACCATTCAGGAAAATGTAACAGTGGTGTAATACAAGAAATCTACCAGAAGAGGGCAGGTTTCAACTAGATTCACATGAGGATATTGCAAAGAGGAAATTTAAATCTGCTGTTTAATCATAGCATATCCATGGCCTGGTTTTGTTTCTGTTATATATTTAACCAGTTTGGGCACATTTTTGCATAGTCATCTTTGATAAAAAGCAAAAAGGGGATCAGAATAAAGCTACACATAAACAAAGATTAAATAAAATGAAAAAGCAAAACATAGTTTTGGTACTAGGTATCTCATAATTTTGACATACTATTTCAGTGGTTTTCAAACTTTTTAGACCAAGTGCCACCCATGATCAAAACAAAAACTCCAAGTACCCTCTTTGAGTCTTATCACAGTCACATCTGCACCCCTGGTTCTTCCTCTGTTCAGGAGGCAGATTGGGGCATAAGGCAAAGTCTTGGCATAAATTTGGTATGTTTTTGTTGCCATTGTTTTTACTTGAAATCTGCATTCTTTACACAAATTGAATCTAAGGTAATTAATAAAAATATAGTAATACAAGTAATACATTTATGAAAACATACTTTTTTTTGGAAATGATACTAAGCATTCTGAAAGAAAGAAAAGCAGCAATTCAATTCAATGTGAGTTATGCGTCTAAAAAAGGTTATAGGCGAAAAAGTCATGGTCCTCAAAGCAGGTGCTTACAGTCACTTTTTGTTTGTATCAGGAGGTCAAGTGCAGTGTTAAACAGTGTTTTAGGACTTTAATAATGTGAGGAATGGCTATGTTGTTTTCCTTCAGCTGAGCGTTTTCTTCTGTTTCCTCTTTACATGTACAGAATTCTTACTTTGTTTCTCTGTCTTTTTGTCTCTCACTTTTGTCCTTCTGGGCACCAGGGTAGTTCTTGGGGTTGGTCTCGGCTTGTTTATCTCATTTCCACTTTACCCTTTTTGTAATAAAGTCCGAATTGGTCACGTCTGTCTCTAGGCATTGTTACGTCCAGTAAGTGTGAAAGCTGGGCTTGCTTTTCATGGATTTCACAAAATGCTTTGGGATTGCGTTCACTCCCTTGGTGAAAATCTGTGGGGGTACACCTGCCCTGCTGTTCCCTACAGACATAATGAACTACAGTGTATGCATAGGCCATGCTTTTTTTTAAAAAACATGAATTAATTTTAATGAGACCCCGTGAAACATTATGCTATTTACATGAAAATTAATTAATTAATTAATTCCTTAGTTATGGTAAATCTTTCCGTCATCTGGCGTACCACATCTTGCTGCTTCACCACAGTTTGAGAACTGCTGTACTTCTTCAGTGGTGGCAACAGGCTTCCATAAGTAACTATAATGGGGTGTACATAAACTTAATGTAATTAGTTTCTACCTAAAGAAATGTAAATCAAAATGTAAAAAGTTTTGTTACTTGGGTGAAATAAAGAGGAAAACATGTGGAATTATAATTACCTTAGCCAGAAGTATGTTTTATGTCATAGACTTTAAATATAAAAAGACAGATACATTCATGACTGATAAAGACTGATAAAGGTAAAAGATTGCCTTAATTTATTATTTGGAAACTCTTTTATTCTTATCAATATTCCTCTGTTCTCATACAATATCCTCAGACAAATGTAGGAGGAGACTTAACAGGTTTGAAAAGCAGCACCTAAATCTCTTCTCATTATCCCAACACTGGAGTCAAAATCATGTTTCTGTGCTCAGTGACTGTGTTTCTGATCATCTTAGGTAAGTGTTAACTACATTTATAACCTCCTAACATTCTGTTGGGTTTTTTTTTTTTGTGGCCATGTGTCTAGATGGCAGTGATATAATTTAAATGATTAATTCTTCACAGGGAACTGTTCTGCACAGTCAATATCACCAGTGGAGGACAAAAGCCAGGTGTATGCCCTTGAAGAATATAAAGTTATTCTCTCCTGCAAATATAATGTGTCTGCCACTAGCTATCTACATTGGTATCGACAGTATCCTGGATCCAAACCAGAGTTTTTACTGATGATATTAGCCGCAACAACAAAATCTGTAACCAAAGCAATCCCTCCATTTGAACGACTGGACACTCAAGTGGATATAACAAAAACAAGGGTGGATTTGTTGATATCCACTGCTCAGGTATCAGACTCTGCTCTCTACTACTGTGCCCTGCAGCCCACAGTGACAGGAAACCCAATTCCACTATACAAAAACTAATTTCATATTCCCCTAATCACCTTTTTGCACATTAGAGTACATGTTTTCTAAGATCTGTATGGCATAAAGTCCCGAACAGTTCATAATTTGTCAGTGTGCTGTAACCTAATGTATCCTTTGGTCATTTTATTTATTTCCTCTGCTGATTCCTTTCAGTCTATATTCAGTATCTGCTGTTTTCAATGTTATATATATCTAGAGGACTTAAGGTATAATTTGACTAATTTATTAATTTGTCCTCTTACAGTGGCACTTGATCTGGCCTAAAGTTAAAAAAAGCAGTAAATGCAGCATGCATAGACACACAGGTTTGATCCAAAAGCCATATTTATGAAAGGAATAAGAGATAAGAAAGATGGATAATGTTAATGATACAGGGTTTAAGAATGAGGTATATATGACTTCAGACAAAATATGATTAATATCAGAGACACGGGCAGCCATCGCCTAATGGTTAGAGAAGAGGACTTTGGGCCGAAAAGTCATTGGTTTGATTCCCACGACTGGCAGGAAAATTGGTGGTGGTAAGAGTGAAGGAACAGCACTGTCCACCTCCCTCAATCCAGAGCTGAGGTGCCCTTGAGCAACGCACTGGACCCACAACTGTGGGAATGGCTGCCACAGCTCTGGGTGTGTGTTCGCAGACCCTAGAACACTAGTATATATTCACTACTACAGATGGGTTAAATGTGGACGATATATTTCTTTGTATGTTGTACAATGACAAATAATGAATTACTTCATTAATTGTCTGTAACAGCCTATCCAGTTCAGGGTCACGGTGGGTCTGGAGCCTACATGGAATCACTGAATGCAAGTCAGGAACACACCCTGGAGGGGGCACCAGTCCTTTACAGGGCAACACACACATACTGTCCAGATGTATAATTTGTTCTTTGAGCCATCCTTTAAGATAGACACATTTAACACAGGTTTTACTAGACAATGTGATACATCACTGAAAGTGAAAAGCACATGTGGACTAAGGTGGTACAGTAATATATATATATATATATATATATATATATATATATATATATATATATATATATATATATATATATATAAACAGGATGTTATTATGATCTCTTCATGAGGGGTATGAGTGGACACAAGGTGTTCCTTAGGTTTAGTGTATAATTCCTCTACTTATTATTTTTTTTTATCTTATACATTTTTTCATTATTATTTTTTTAATGCAAGTTTTGAAGTCTTTTATTTCGGATCATACCGGATGCAGCTAGCCACAAGGGTCATTAAAGTAGAGAAGCCAAAGACAATATGACACTTATGTCCTCATTTCCTGTATTTTGCAGGTGGGTTGACGTAAAAATAATTACACAAATAAAATTGTGAGAGCTGCATTCATGGTGTTATATTAGTACAGTGGAACCTCTACTTACGAACGCCTATAATAACAAACTTTCCAAGATACGAACTGGGCATTTGAATATTTTTTGCCTCCACCAATGAACCATGACTCTGGAAACGAACCCGAATCTTCGCCGAGCCAACGGCTGGAAATGGCCACTGACCCCAATAGGCGAGTCTCCCAGCGCGCCCAGACTTCAGTGAGCTTTTAAGATGAGCAAATTGTAGTTTTAGCAATTTAGCATTAGTGTAAATAGCATCGAAATTCATGCTAAGTTAAGCCGTATCTATGCTTCGTCTCCCCATATTCACTCACCTACTCTTCGTTATTCCACCCACCTCCCACCTCCCGTCATACAGCCAGTGCCTGTGTTACTCCTCCAGCCAGTCGTCACATCTTCGATGTGTAACTTAAAACTTTATTTCTTCTTTATTACTATTACCACTGTAATTCTTTTTAATTTTTAGTAATGCTATATGTATTTTTTTTACTAATTTGAGAGTTTTGTAAACATATATCAGTGCAAAAAATGTGACTTTTGGGGTGGGCTGGAACGCATTAATTAAAAAAGCCGCTACTAGGGGGACTTGGTCTGTGTACATGTGCTGGTGCCTGGAGCCAATCACTTGAGAACTAGAGAAGCGCAGGTAGCTGAATCAATGGTAGGTCGCTTGGTTATTACTGCTCGCGCTGAATGCAGCTGTTGGGAAATGGGGCCTATCCGGTGAGAGTTTCTTAGCTGTGGGTGAATGTGACTACTTTGGTGTAGGTTGGTGTGCAGTGACATTAGCAGCGGCTAACTGGTGCTGGGCTGATGCTGCTTGTATGCCACTTAGGTTTCTTGAGCTCCCTACCGTTGTTGTTCGTCTGTGTTTTATCAGTGTCTATGTATCATGCAGGTCAGAGGGCGTTGGTGTTGCTTGACTGCTGCCTACTGATACATTTTGTGTCTACAGAACGTTGGTATATCAATCATATTGACAACAGCAGTGTCTTTTTATTCGGGTATGTCATTTAATATTGGGGTACGATGGTGATGGCATATGGGTTAACATGCATGAACATTAATGGATGTATTGATATGGTGTATTATTATTATTATTATTATTAGTGTATGTATGTATATATAAAATTGAAATGGTGATATTGTGTATAAAGATATGGGCACAAGTCACAAGCACTGTATGTATGGGTGTGGGCCATATGCTTAAGGTGACGTACTGACACTGTTGGCTATGTTTGTGATTGTGTATTTTAGTATACTGAATTATTTTGTGATTATGGTTATTTCTCTTATAGAGTGGGGCTGCTGCCAGAAGTGCTGCGGGCCACTGTTTTTCTCTCCCCTGTGTATTGTGTTTTTTTTACATGCGTGGACATTGTATTAGCTGAGCCACTGGTTATCATTTTACAAATTAAAAGTTTTTATTAATACTGTTTTGGAGTTTAGGCCTTAATGCCGCTAGCTATAACGTTTTGTGATAACATATCATAGGCCGTTTTTATGTCATCTTGCTTTTGATGACCGTGGTTTGATATTGGTTTTGCGTGGTAGTGTTATTGACTGCATGACTTGTAAGCAAATCAAAGGGCTCTGTGGGTTGGGCACTTCCTTGGCCACACATTCTGTTGGTCTGTGATATGTTACTTGGTGTCTATATATATATATATATATATATATATATATATATATATATATATATATATATATATATATATCAGCTTAAACCCCATACAGCTTTTTAAGAGTATCTACAGTATTAAGTGTTTTTTTCCTTAAACGTTCAAAATAGGTCTAAAAGGAGTCTGTCCGTCAAGGACATATTTTAAACGTCAATGGACGTCCAAAATACGCCTAATAGCCAGCTTTTCAATGTCTGTGTTTGGACATCTTTTCAACTTTCATTTTCAACCTTAAGAGAACGTTGATTAGACGAGTCATTACGTTATTTCAACGTTGAATCAATGGCTAAATGTTTACTGGGATATATATATATATATATATATATATATATATATATATATATATATATATATCAGCTTAAACCCCATACAGCTTTTTAAGAGTATCTACAGTATTAAGTGTTTTTTTCCTTAGTGCATTTTTTTAATTAACTGAAATAAAATGTGTATTGAGACTTGGCATTCTGATTGATACACGTGTGTTATTGTCTGGCCTTAACACTCATTCGGTTGAGTAGCCTAGCAAGGGGTCCCCTGTCCTGTAATATAGGGGTGGCGTAGTCGATGTATTTAATACCGTGGTTGTGCACAGTGTTAGCCTTGGGGTGTCCGGGGTGTGGTGCCCCCCCCCCACCATAAAGTAGCCTGGAGCTGACCCCGGCACATATAGAAAGTTGCTAGATGTGGTGTTAGTCTATTTGTTTTTTTAATAACTCACTAGAGAGTTTGAAAAGTTGCTAAATGTAGCAGCAAAATCAGTAAATTGGGAATATGTCACAGCAAGCAGATTGTGAAACATCGACTTGTAAAAGGGAGAATAACACCTCTGTCATTGCTGCCTGTTATTGAGCCCTGTAAAATTTGTGGTGGAGACGGTGGCAAGAACTGCATAATGCTTTACAGCACGTCTTCCACATGTTACAAGAAGAAGCTAGCTTCTCAGTATGGACATTATGGCAGAGGCTGAGAAGAGACTGTCAGGGGAAGAAAAGAGGCCATACACAAATATGATATGAACACTGCAGCTGGTGGAAAAATCATGATGAATGGACCAAAAGGAATTTTCAAATAAAATCTTCTTACATTGATTTCCATTGAAGGTTAAGAATGTTTTTCCTTCTCCTGTAAAGTTAACACTTTGGCGATGCATCTTTTTTTTTTGGACAGTGACAATATATAAAATTTTTCCCATTATGTTATGATAATCCATTTTGTTAAGTTACTTTGTCTCTGTTATTAAATCTGACAGCATCTTGTGAATGAGTTAGGTTTAATAACAGGTTAAATTGAATTATGTTGAAGGATAGCATTAACAAATACAATAAAAAGTTTTTACTTAACAACAAAGTCATGTTAATACTTCGAGGCAGATTTGTCACTGTACTTTTGTGAATGTTTGACAGGGACTAAGAAACAAACTGAACAGTTTATAAGGCTTAGAGATGCTCATGAAACTCCCTTCACGTGTGTTGATGTTCCACATATTTTCGGGATTTCTCTGTTGAAACAAAGTCATGACAGCAGTGTTTCTAAACCCTGGTCCCGCAGGCTCACTGTCCTGTACCTTTTAGCAATCCATTGTGTTTGGAGCAGCAATAACACTAAAAAGCACAGGGCAATGAACCAGCAGGTCCAGGGTTGAGAAACACTTCTGTAGTGGCTGAATTTCAACTGTGAAATCCTGAAGCTTTTAAGTAATTTCCCTGCTCACCAGGGGTGCAGAGCAGAGGGTCGTCATTACCATGATTGAAAAACATGGTCATGAAGGAGACTATGATTTGATTAACTTTTTTGTAAACTATTGCAACTATTCAAACCTGTTATGGTTAGTATTGTTTTTGTAGTTCATACTCACTATAAAACATACATTTTTTTCATAGGGTAATCCTGCAGACATTGGGCTTGGAAGAGAAGGTGTCAAATGGGACAACTTGAAGAAGTACATCTGAAGTATGAGGTTGTGTTAAGCACTCTGTGTAAAGAAAGTGTGAAAATGTTAAGGCAAGATTCAAATAACACATTATTCTGATCTTTAGGATTGCAAGTGTCCAAGGCCAGAGCAGGGACTAGAGGATGGCAAGCACACTGCAGCAACCAGACTCTGGTTTGTCCTTACTGATAAATTATTTGGACCTTTAATTTTACCACCTCTTCTAATTGCCTCTATCCAGGACAGAGGAACTGGTGCAGGAGGAAGGTCAAAGTCTGGGAAACACCAAATGAATAGAGGACACTGCACAAAATCCAGAGATGGTTCTTCCCAGATAGCTCAAACTATGGGTTTATTCCAAAACCTTGTGAGCTGCCTAAGTAAGCACTGGCCTCCTGTCCTCCTGTCCACTGTTCCTCGTGAGGCAGATTATTGAGACACTCTAGTTAGAGAGTGATTGCATGTCTTGTTCCTGTCCACTGCACACAACTGGTGTGTACTTACCACAGGAGTTAGCCTCATCTCAGCATTTTAGAGCGCTGGATTCTAGAGTTCCTGTTTTTATTGCAATTTTAATTATTTTGGTCTGGGAGAAATAGAAGGGAGTTGTGTTTGCATTGGGATGGTTTGATGCTGCCTTTAAATTCTGCCAGATTAAGACATTTCAGTAGGCAACATAATGAGGTATATTTCCACGCCCATCACATTTCTGGTGTCAGCATATCTCAAAATATAACAAAATGCCTCAGCCCTGTAGTGGAAATGATTATGCCTCACGTTGCGGTGGCATAAATACTACATAGCGGAGTCAATGATAATTAATTATTTTTTATTAATAATTAATTATTTAATTCATTCATTGCTAAGCTTCATGTTCGGGACCCATTAAATAATTTGTAGTGTCTTTACCTGTCCAAGTTTAGCTTGGACAAGTAGGTCATCATGTTAGATGACTTTGCATATTCATTCATTCATTCATTATCTGTAACCGCTTATCCAGTTCAGGGTCGCGGTGGGTCCAGAGCCTACCTGGAATCATTGGGTGGAAGGCGGGAATACACCCTGGAGGGGGCGCCAGTCCTTCACAGGGCAACACAGACACTCACAAACATTCACACCTATGGACACATTTGAGTCACCAATCCACCTACCAACGTGTGTTTTTGGACTGTGGGAGGAAACCGGAGAACACACCAACTCCAAAGTGGGAATCGAACCCACAACCTCCAGGTCCCTGGAGCTGTGTGACTGCGACACTACCTGCTGCGCCACCGTGCCGCCCCACTTTGCATATTATGTAGCAAAATTAGCTAGAATTAATTATTATTAATGAATTATGCTCATTGTAGGTTCTTGGCTCCGAAATTGAATCTGAACTAGAAGGAATAATTCTGTACAAGAAAAGTGCACACACAAATAAATAACCAAGGATTGGTTTTATCTCACAACTTGTTTATTAATTATAATATCAAATAATGAATATTGATTATACATTCATTTAATGAAATAGATTACAGCGATACATGAGGGAACAGGGAGATATATGAGGGAATTTCTCTATGATAATTACCCTAAATACTAAAAAGGCTACTGTTTATCCCAGCAAAGCAATCCGGCAAGGCTTCCTGGAGCACCGCAGCCGCGGGCCTTGTAGCACTGCAGCCGCTGGGTTCCTCTTTCTCCCTCTTGGCAAGGGACACGGCGACCACTCCGTCGGAGCTGGTGGCTTTCTGAAGTTCTCTGTGGGAATTCTCCGTCATCGCTGATCTGCCTCCTGGTGAGAGATGCGTCCATGCAGGTCTTTGCTCACAAGGTCATTCTGAGGGCGAGTGTGGCCTTCTTTGTCACTGATCCTGAAGCTTTTGTCATCACTTTGAGGATCAGAGGTCTGAGGTCTCCTTCAATGCTCTGGGTGTGGCGTTGAATTTTTGCTGGAATAACTACAGTCCCTATAAAGGTAGTTTTCTACTAGAGGTAAAATTCAAATAGAACTGTTCTATCTGGACCACGCTTGAGGGGCCCAATACTGTTTAAGAGAGCCATAAGAGAAGCTGAAGCCTGCAAAACTGGAGAGCTCTCTGATTACCCTATCTGAGAAGCATTGTCTGCTGGAAGCAGGAGAGAGACGTTCTTCCTTGTTCTTCAGGAAAAGCCAGAGTCATTTCCAAAGGTGTGTAAAAAAAGGGGTGTGAAGTGAAGAAGGGCAAGAAGGATTGTGTCATTTTTGCGCCACAGGGTTTTTTAACCAGAGTTTAGAAAACCTGCCTTGAATACCTGATTAGTCCTCAGTGATTGAGGATTGGAGCATCTCTTGCTCCTGATTGGCTGTTTCCTGTACCTTGGTAGTGACATCACATAAAATTTATGACACTTGACAAAGTCAAAAACTTGAAGACACAGTCCCAGTTGAATGAATATCACAGAATTCTGAATTATATTTTGCAATATAAGAGATTGTGTTAACACAAGTAATATCATTCAGACAAACAATGTTTAACATAATTCTTAACCAAATATCACAAAGAGTATGTGGCTACCTTGGTTCCTACATAAGTTCATATAAAAGGGTGGTTTAAACATATGTATATTAATTCCACCTGTTTTGATTTGTCTAAAAGGGAATTCATTTCACACAGTGGTACACATAGGCACCTTGTTTATCAGGTAAACAAAAGAATTAAGAAATGTGTGATTCTTTTGTTTAACAGTCTTTTAAAATGTGTGAGAAGACAGTTTTAATCAAGGTTGAATCTGTGTCTCTTTGCATTCTGAAAGATTCTTCTCTTGACCCTATGTCATAAACTGTTCTGAAAAGGGTCTGTAGTGTCAGTTTTATGACCCTCTTACACAGACCTTCAGACACCAATTTGGGGCCAGTGCTTGCTGGAAAGCATATCGCAAATTCCAATATTGACTTGTGTGGGTTGGAGATGTCTCTGAAAACCAGCTAAAATCTGGGTATTAAAATGAAAGTCAAATTTCTTATTAGAAATTAATACCCATTCATCATATCACATTACAGCCCATATATGATAAAATCTGAAAAGCAATATATGCACAGTATCCACGGACAGAACCTTAAAGCTATTAAAATATATGATTAAAATATGATCAAAATCTCTGCATTATAATAATTTATGATTTGTTTGCATCATATAAATCTTCAGATTGGGACTGTCAGAATATGGAGTTAAGGTTTTTTTCCCCTGTATTGTCACATTTTAAATGCCAAATTCCTCCAGATTATATAAATGCTTCCAGTCTCCAGATGAAAATGTGGGCTGAACCCTTTCACACACTACCTGGGTTTCAATTACAACCATCAATTTTTGTCCACTAAGAGTGTCACCTAAAATCAACTAAATTAATTAACTTCTTAGCATGGTCTTGGAAGGGTAGTCTACCATACCAGGAATGACAAATCATGGGCTCTCTGGAAGCTCAAAGGTCTTTCAATTTCAGAAGCACAAGCTGTCTCCTGTAAGATAATTACACAAAGTAAAATAAAAATGCATTGTGATGAGTTCACTTTATTTCACATTTGAGCACCATTTACCCATCTTAGTACAAACCGGATTCCAAAAAAGTTGGGACACTAAACAAATTGTCAATAAAAACTGATTGCAATGATGTGGAGTTGCCAACATCCATCCATCCATCCATTATCTGTACCCGCTTATCCAACTTAGGGTCGCGGGGGGTCCAGAGCCTACCTGGAATCATCGGGCGCAAGGCGGGAATACACCCTGGAGGGGACGCCAGTCCTTCACAGGGCAACACAGACACACACACACATTCACGGACACTTTCGAGTCGCCAATCCACCTGCAACGTGTGTTTTTGGACTGTGGGAGGAAACCGGAGCACCCGGAGGAAACCCACGCGGACACGGGGAGAACACACCAACTCCTCACAGACAGTCACCCAGAGCGGGAATTGAACCCACAACCTCCAGGTTCCTGGAGCTGTGTGACTGCGACACTACCTGCTGCGCCACCGTGCCGCCCGAGTTGCCAACATCTAATATTTTATTCAGAATAGAACACAAATCACAGATCAAAAGTTTAAACTGAGAGAATGTATCATTTTAAGGGAAAATGATGTTGTTTAAAAATTTTATGGCGTCAACAAATCCCAAAAAAGTTGGGACAAGGCCATTTTTATCCCCCCTTCTTCTTACAACACTCAACAGACGTCTGGGGACAGAGAAGACCAGTTTCTCAAGTTTAGAAATAGGAATGCTCTCCCATTCATGTCTAATACAGGCCTCTAACTGTTCAATCATCTTGGGCCTTCTTTGTCGCACCTTCCTCTTTATGATGCGCCAAATGTTCTCTATAGGTGAAAGATCTGGACTGCAGGCTGGCCATTTCAGTACCCGGATCCTTCTCCTATGTAGCCATGATGTTGTGATTGCTGCAGAATGTGGTCTGGCATTATCTTGTTGAAAAATCTAGGGTCTTCCCTGAAAGCGATGACGTCTAGAGCGTATGTTGTTCTAGAACCTAAACATAGTTCTCTGCATTAAAGGTGCCTTTCCAGACATGCAAACTGCCCATGCCACAAGCACTCATGCAACCCCATACTATCAGTGATGCAGGCTTCTGAACGGAGCATTGATAACATCTTGGGTTTATTGTTGTCCTCTCTGGTCCGGATCCCAGTGTTCCATAAAGAACTTTAAATCGTGACTCATCTGACCACAGAACAGTCTTCCATTTTGCCACACTCCATTTTAAAAGACCCCTGGCCCAGTGCAAATGTCTGAGCTTGTGGAGCTTGCTTAGAAATGGCTTCCTCTTTGCACTGTAGAGTTTCAGCTGGCAATGGCGCATGGCACGGTGGATTGTGTTCACTGACAATGCTTTCTAGAAATATTCCTGAGCCCATTCTGTTGTTTCCTTGACATTGGCATACCTGTTTGAGGTGCAGTGACGTTTAAGGGCCCGGAGATCATGAGCATCCAGTAGAGTTTTACAGCCTTGACCCTTACGCACAGCAATTGTTCAAGATTCTCTGAATAGTTTGATGATGTTATGCAGGGTTGATAATGATAACTTAAAAATCTTTGCTATTTTACGCTGGCTAACACCATTCTGGTATTGCTGCACTATGTTTCTGCGCAACAATGGTGGAATTGGTGATCCTTTTACCATCTTGGCTTCAGAGAGACACTGACACGCTGAGAAGCTCTTTTTATACCCCATCATGTTGTCAATTGACCTAATTACTGTTAATTGTTCCTCCAGCTGTTCATGATATGCTCTTTTTCCAGCCACTTATTGCTACTTGTCCCAACTTTTTTGGGATTTGTTGACACTGTGAAATTTTGAATCAATATATTTTTCCTTTAAAATGTTACATTTACTCAGAATAAACTTTTGATCTGTCATCTATGTTCTATTACGAATAAAATATTGACATTTGCCATCTCCACATCATTGCATTCAGTTTTTATTCACAATTTGTTAAGTGTCCCAACTTTTTTGGAATCTGGTTTGTAAGCCGGGGATTAAATATGTCATTTTTGCAGAGCAGGGGCCAGACAAACATATTATCCTCTACAAAAGGGGAGCACAGCAGAAAAGGTTTGGGAACCACTAGCCTAAGCAAAGTGGCAATCCATGACAAACATGAAAATGTGAGGGAAAACTGAATACATTTTCACACCACTTTCAGAATTCTTACTACATCACTTTACATATTCCACATTTTGCTTATAACCAACTGTTCTAGGTGAGCCCCTTGAATAAGGTGCAGCTTGAAATGTAAAACCATCTATGTCACAATACCAGCAAAAGTGACTACTGAAACTGAAAGAAAGCCACCAATGCTGTGAGCCACCAATGCTGTAAATTGTCCCCAGCAATTGCATATAATGTGCATTTACGGACCTGTCCATCAGGTAATGTTAAACCATGTTCCTCCTCCTCTGGTCTTCAGCACTGTGTTGCAATGACTTAGCAGGTCTTCGGTTTTAAGAACATCAGTGATTTTGATTATCTCACATTCCAAGATGGGGCAGCATGGTGGCGCTGCAAATAGTGTGGGTGTCACACAGCTCCAGGGTCCTGGGGTTGTGGAGGGGTCAAGCCCTGCTGTGTGTAACTGTCTGTGAGGAGTTTGGTGTGTTCTCTCCGTGCCCGTGCCGGGTTTTCTTTGAGTGTTCATGTTTCTTCCCACGGTCCAAAAACACATGTTGGTAGGTGGATTGGGGACTCAAAATGTTCATAGGTGTGAGTGTGTGAGTAAAAGTGTAAATGTGTGTTGCTCTGTAAAGAACTGGTGCCCCCTCCAGGGTGTGTTCCTGCCTTGCGCCCAGTGATTTTGTGTAGGCGCCAGACCCACCGTGACCCTGAACTGAATTACAGACAATAAATGAATAAACATCCCAGAATTCCAAATGTACTCAACTTTTCTGCCAATTTCTGAAAAATGTTTGAATGGCTTACTTCATAAATATTCGTATAATTTGTAATTGTCTAAATGACTGAAACTGCTTGCAATTTTAGATACAGTAAAGCCAGATTGTTTGAAAATATTACTTCATCTGGCACAACATTTGACAGCTCTTTAGTAATAATATCATTATCTGTTAAAATGGCCATAAATGTTTAATTGTCAGCTTGAGATGCAGTAGGCTGACAATGGTTTGAAATAGACCTCTCTACAAAAGCATCAATCACAGTCTGTTTTTTGTGGTTTCTCGACAAATGTGAAGTAAATGTTGATATTATAGAGAATGTTTTGTTACACTGACTAAAAGGACAGGATACTACTTTGTAATTTTTAATGTGACCAACGTGATCAATTTCACATTCAACAATTTGCATAAATCACCACACCTAAATGGACAGAAGTCAACATGGCAAATCACTGGTCCCTATTAATAAAATCAATGTTTCTGTTAGTCTTATTTCCAAATTCTAAATCCATGGCTACAGGGTATTGGCTAGTAAGAATTTTTTTAAAACAAAACAAACATTGTGTGGCACAGTGGTGCAACATATTTGAGCAACACTCCAGGTGACTGTCTGTGAGGAGTTTGGTGTGTTCTCCCCATGTCCACATGTTCGTAAGTGGATTGCCTACAAAAAAAATTGGGGCAATGGAAATGCTATATATATATATTATGTGTCATAAATATCAGTCAAAATTCACCTAGTGATAAATTTGTACACAGTATTCCACAATATATGTTTCAGTGTCAAAAACAGATGATATACCACAGATTTGGTCTTACTTTAGCCAAATATTGAGTTCTTATATTTCAATATATGGCATGAGGATATATTCGGAGACTTTATTTGAAGTGTATAAAACATGACACTGTATAACATATGATGCAAATATTGGCTCAGCAATGTGACCAGATATGCTCCACAAATGATCAAGATACTTCAAAGAATTTGAAAAGAATAACTTTGGATTCTTAGGCCTTTGACACACTGAGAAAAGAGCTAAGCTAATTAGGGAGGAGTTAGTCTACCATAGGCCAGTGAAAGGCGTGAGAGGTTTTAAGCTTTGTTGGAGAGGTTAATTGAGAAAAAAAAAAAAAAAAAGAATTAAATGGAAACAAGTTTGCATTAGTCTTCATTTTATTAATCATTCATTATCTGTAACCTCTTATCCAGTTCAGGGTCGCGGAGGGTCCAGAGCCTACCTGGAATCATTGGGCACAAGGCAGGTGTACATCCTGGAGGGGGCGCCAGTCCTTCACAGGGCAACACACACACTCATACTTTGAGTCGCCAATCCACCTACCAACGTGTGTTTTTGGACTATGGGAGGAAACGAGAGCACCCGGAGGAAACCCAAGTGGACACGGGGATAACACACCAAACTCCTCACAGAGTGGGACTCCGGCTCTCCAAATTAATAACCTTAATTTCAGAAGAACCTCACAATTAAGTGTTGATTAAATGGACATTCTTATATGAAGTAAAAATGAAACATAATATTTAAATTTTTAATATTTAAATTTAAGTTTGGACTATGATGGAATCTAAAATTAACTGGTTTATCACTAAATATAATCAAATATTTACACAAATATTTAATGCAAGAATTATTCATTCATTCATTGTCTGTATCCAATTCAGGGTCGTGGTGGGTCCGGATCCTACCCGGAATTACTGGACGCAAGGCAGGGACACACCCTGCAGGGGGCACCAGTCCTTCATAGGGTGACACACACTCAGATATTCACTCACACACTCACACCTATGGGCATTTTTGAGTCACAGATCCACCTACCAATGTGTGCTTTTGGACCGTGGCAGGAAACCGGAGCACCCGGAGGAAACCCACGCAGACACGGGGAGAACACACGACACTCCTCACAGACCCAGAGAGGGACTTGAACTCACAACCACCAGGTCCCTGAAGCAATGTGACTGCGGCACTACCTGCTGCGCCACTGTGCCGCCCTATGACTATTTAATAGCTGAAAAATAAAGGGGATCACCGAAAGTCCATCAGCATTGTCTCAGATAAGAAGTGGATGCTAGGATTTATATAAAATTGAATTACATCCCTTTATTCATTACTTCTGCTGATTCTTCTTCTGAACAGATCATATTAAAAAACACTTTACTGTACCTTAAATATTATATTAATTAATTTTTTTTTTTAAATGGAAAATGCACAAATTCACAATAGAGAGTAACTGCATTATCAGATGAAATGGAATTAGAGATCTTTACTATGAACTAAGAGTGGGTGGAGCTAGAACACAGAGCTAGAAAATACAGCCACACAGACAAGACTGGAAGTATTGCCCAATGCAGGAGATATAATATCACTTATCATAATGCTGCTCTTCATCTCTGTTTTTATGCTTGTCTCCAGTATTGGTAAGTTAAAAATGCACAATATATTTGAGGGTGAAATGAGCATAACAGGGAACAATATATGGGTGTATTTAGTGTGTCAATGTACTGGAATATTTAAAATGATCTTAATGTAAAAACTAATTATTATGTTATGTTTCTATAGGTGAAAGTAATGACCTCATCACTCAGAACCAAACGAGTGTGTTTTTGAGTGAAGGCAGCATCTCCACACTGTCCTGTACTTATGATGGATCACCTTACAGTCTCCACTGGTATCAGCAAAAGCCTGGATCGAGACCAGAGTTTCTGCTGCTTATTCAGGTATCCAGTGGAATTGAAAATAAGGCTAAAATGCTTGACAGTCGATTGTCAATCAAACTCAATAAAACAGAGAAGAATGTGGATCTGGTGATCTCCTTTGCTGCAGTATCAGACTCTGCGCTCTACTACTGTGCCATGGAGCCCACAGTGACAGGAAGCCCAGCTCCTTAGTACAAAAACATATGGCCTATGTAGAATTATAATTTTACAGCAGGGGGCGCTGTTTGCTTTTTGCATTTATATACTCAGCTCCATCAAGTTTAACTGTAATTCTATTTTAAGTCCAGCTATCATCTTGCTGAAATTTATTCTGATATTCTACATTTGTGTGTAATATACACACAAGGATCTTTAATGAAATGACATTTAGAATTTTTTTTTATTTTCCATGCTTAAATGCATAAATATTTTATTAGTACATAATGCAAATGCTTTGTAAGCGTATGCATGGCTTTTCCTATTCCTTAACTAAAAATTTGACAGCATGTGGCATGTTAATAAACAATAAAAGATATTAATATGTATTTAAATATACTATAATGGCAAAATGCACTAGAGAGTGACAGAGGAGGTCATTCCTACCTGTAGCCATCAAACTCTATAACTCCTCCCTGAATCTGAATCTGTCTGTCAGTTTGATGTCAGTTCTGGGAGAGAGCATGCAGGCATCATTCTGTTTCACTCTTCTTTTTGCTGTTTAATCTATTACTATCTTAATGAATTCATCTACATAAATGTGCATACATTTGATTTAATGATGTTATGAGCACTTTCACATGAGCCAAAGATCACCATGCTCAATACGAAGCTCAGCTAGACAGATACAAAGCCCCCCAGTTTCGAGTTGTGGACCAGTGGAACGACACACTCTGGAGCTACAAATTCTTCTTCTTCTTCTTCTTCTTTTGGCTGCTCCCTCCCATCAGGGGTTGCCACAGTGGATCAACTACAATTTGCACCATTGATCTGGCACAATGTTTATGACAGATGCCTTTCCTGATGCAACACTCCCTATTCACCCGGGCTTTGGGAAACAGTGGCTAGGTACACACACTCACACATATTCCGAGTCACCAATCCACCTACCAATGTGTGTTTTTGGACCATGGGAGGAAACCGGAGTACCCAGAGGAAACCAAAGTGGACATGGGGATAACACACCAAACTCTATTTACACCTTTAACCGTGTCTGCGGAGATTCTTTCCCATCACTTCTCTTCACAATACAGCAAATTAACAACATTAGAGACATGACCTTACCAAAATCCAGAGACTACTGACCTGTCCATAGGAACATTTTCTATTTTCAAATTCAATTACATCCTTTTATCAGTGTGTTATTACAAAAACATCTCATTCTCTATTACATGTCCTATGTCCCAAACTTACTACTGGCAGCAGAATTGGCTTTCCCATTTCTTGCTTAGATGTGAGACGCTGTAGCTAAATGTGTTTGTAAGAAGCACCGAAGCTCCATCAACTAGAGGTACATGTTTGCTGAGTGATTTTGCAACATAAAAAGTAAACTGATATCAAAATGGATTTTTATTTATCTCATACACAGCTCCTCTTCTTGTGCTGAAGATTTACAGCATTTAAAAGTACAGAAACACACCATCTCTTCATGTCAGGGTAGTAAATGTATCCTGCTTTGTTTCATGAAAAGGCTGTTATACTCTTAACATATTGGCATTTTCATTGTGGAATCTAATGGAAACGTGTTAGCAATTAGCCTCCAGTGCACTTCTCTGGTCTTGTGATTATATATATATATATATATATATATATATATATATATATATATATATATATATATATATATATTATTTTTTTTTTTAATATTTTATAGTTATTCATTGACAGTTCATATACAAGCTTCCATAATTATGACATTTCAGTTGTGCTTTCTTTCAGCATGTAAGAGGCTACCAGCCACACCCTGTTAACAGAGTTAATAATCTGATCACACTGATCCAGATCTTTGAGAGTAAAAGATTCTTAGAGCATGTTTTATTGAAATGCTTTCCCTTTTGGCTTACATTTAATTTCACATATGATAAGAGACTGAATTTTCTATGCAATTCCAATAGAGTTTCACACAGGGCACAACTCACTTTCTTCATAACAGCAACTACAACAATTCCAGCTCCTTTCTAGGTAATCAGGGAGGCATGTCTCTTCGAAAGTGTTTCAAATAATTTAGCCTATTCCACCCCTGGAAAACTTAACAGTGAAGTCTGGCATCCCTGACTCACCTCCTTCCAAGATTGTCTTACAAACCTTTCATCCATGTATTTTGTAGGTCCACATTTGCCTCACTGGAGACTAATGCTCACTGCCACCAATGTGGACTGTGTATCAACCCTCCATCACCAACCCTACACAAAACACACCCGCATTCCATCAATAACTTTAAATGCATATTGGTCTAAATGATGATGTAGGGCATACTTAGCTCCACTGACACTGATAGCATTGTAAATATGAGTTTAACACTAGAGATGTAGCAATGTGTATAAAACAGATGAACGAATCATAAACTTTCATTAGATATTTTTACTGTTTTCACAAGTGTATTATCTTAAGTATACTGTCTTATTTTATTCACACTTGTCTGCACCAAAGACAGAAAGCACAGTGTGGCAGGAGCTTCCTGTTTTTCATAACTACACTCACTTAAGAGGGAGTCAAACTAACACAACGATCAGCAACAGAGCACTAAGAGCTTAAATATATTACTGCCTCCATCTGATCACAATCGCAATGAAGACAAACCTCTTCATCATCCTCACTGTAGCATCAGGTACACACTTCAGAGATATACTTAAGGTTATTTGAATGGAAATTTATGTAATTTTTAAAGTATTTTTTTTTCTGTTTTATTCAGGTGTGTTTGGTGCTGATCAAATTGGACCACCAGGAGATCAAGAGACTGAAGTTTTCAGAAAAGAGGGAGAATCAGTTAAATTGAAATGCTCTTATGACTCAAGTAGTCGAAATATTTATCTTTACTGGTACAGACGGTATCCTAATAAAGCCCCAGAATATTTGCTGTGGAAAGGTGCTCGAGCATACGGTGGTAGTGGTACTTCAGACCGTAGGTTCGATTCTACTACATCCGATTCATCCACTGAAGTCACTGCTACAAAATTAAGACTGGGAGATACAGCTCTGTACTACTGTGCTCTTAGAGTTGGAGCCCAGTGTTACAAAGTGTCAGAGAAGCTTTACAAAAACTCACACACATTCTGTTTGCTTTGAACACAAAGAGATCAAAGTAATATCAAAACCACAGTGCATTATCTGTTATTACATTCACTGCAATAAAAAAATAAGTTATTATTTTCAACCCTTTTAAAGTTCATTAGTGAATTAGTCCATAATTAAATGTGTATTTCATGCAGGTCTCACATTAAAGGATTGTATTTTACATTAAAGGATTTACCAGATTAGCCCTTCGAACAAATATTTGAAGCCAGTTGTTAAAATACTTGTCAGAGCTGAAAATAAGAACACAATGGCACTTTGTGTAATAGAATATTTTATAGATGCTGTGTTCCTATGACTGGTTTAAAGATACACATACACAACAGAAATAAAATATACATTGTGTTTATACTCTGTACATATACAATATGATACAAAGCATTTTTTTTCTAGTAAGTGAATTCAACATTTTAAATGTTCAGCATTTGCAGACACAGGAGGTGAACTGGACACTCACAGCTTGTATTTTCTCTGTAGAAACAATAATCTGAGCCCCAGACCACTGAAAAAGTTCACATGAGCCTGATGTTTTCAAAATTTAAGGCTAAGCATCAGCTAAAGTTGTAAAAAAAAAAACTCCAGGCCCCCAAAAGTTACAGGAAAGCGATACGTTGGTGAACTTCGAAGAGATCACGGAAATGGGTGCGGATGTATAAATGATGTGCTTGGGAGGTCCATCGGCCGAGTTTCTGAATGGTATGATCTGAAAGGCCTTGATGGTAAGCTGTAGAGGCAGCACCGATCCTGAAAGAGTGAGCGGAAAATGTGATGGGTTTAGATTACTACGTGAAAGGATTCGTCGTAAGTAGGACTGAAACCAGTGGCGAGTGGCGACCGAACCTGATTCAGTTGTAAACAATGGATCGGATTGGGAGGTACCTTGAGATAATCTAAGCTGGAGGTAGCGTGTAAGAGGTTCATAGGGGCTTATAGGGGAAGGGAGTTTAAAGAGAAATATTTGAAAAGAATTGTGAAATTGGAAACGAGACAGAGAGTCAGCAATAGGGTTAATGTGACCAGGAATGTAAACTGCTTTTAATAGAAATTGATGGACAACTGAATGCCAAGTGAGGCGGCGGACAAATGGCATGAGACTGAGTGAACTGGAGCGTCCTTTATTAATAATATGAACGACTGATTCATTATCTGGAGGGAGAAGGATGACTCGGCCAGTCCATTCATGTCCCCAAAGAACTGTAGCAATGACAGCGGGAAAGAGTTCGCGGAGCGCAATGGAGTCACCGCAGTCTAGCGCTAGATGGGTGAATTGATCAGGCCAGGAAGATGCGAACCAGTGTCCCTTGTAAAAACCTCCACACCACATGGAAGGGGCTGCGTCGACGAACAAAATAACGTCCTCTGGGTTAGCTAGTGCGTCATTATAAAAGAGAGATGCCATTCCATCTGTGGAGTAGGAGCAACCAGAATTGTAGCTCTGAAGCGCAGGCTTGGTCCAGGGAGATTAACTGAGAGAGAGAAGAGGCCGAAGAGGCTAGGTGCAGCAAATGAGAGATGAAGGAACGACCTTGTGGGACAACACTCATGGCGAAATTAAGATGCCCCAAAAGGGAGAGGAGTTGTCGTTTGGTGACACGTTGAAAAGTAAGAAATTCAGGGAGGAATTCAGTAATGCGGGCCAGCTTGTCATGTCGGAGTGAAGCACGAAAAGAAATTGAATCCAGAAAGATGCCCAAGAAGACAAGGGAATGCCCAGGTGATGGAAAGCGTAACCACATCAGGCTCTGATTCAGCAGAGAGAAGGTAGGAGGCATGGAACGAGGAGACGGGCAGAACCACCAAACCTGGGGAGAAAACAAACAATAGACCATCAAGGAGATAACAGACGAATGCGGGGTCAGGGTGGCGCGAGAGGCAGCTTCCGAGCTCAGGAACGTTGACAGGGGTGGAGAGAAAATGGATCAGTCAGCTGTTACCGAACTTAGGCGGCCGCTTGGTGCAGCTTGGCCGAGCGTGCGCTTGAGCGCATTAGGTGCATACATGAAAGAACCTGCAGGAAGATACAAAGCAGCCAGCGGAAATTGAAATTATTGCAGATCATAGAGCCATTAAGAAAGAACAAGCGTCTACCACGGGCATCACGGGAGCTAGAACAGGTGATACGCTGATTGGGGGCCTGGTCAGGGATGAAAGAAAAATTAGGGCCCGGAGTGGGCGCCGGGGTGACCTGGGAGCACGCAGAAGTGGGATGAGAAGGGTTGCCGCACAACCCGCAGGAAAGTGCAGTTCGGCCAGCGAAGTAGAGCTCCAAGTCGAGTGCACCCCAGTAGGATGGAATATTCCACTGTTGCAAGCAGGCGGCGGCCTGTGCGGAGAAGAGCCGATGGTAGTCGTAAAAACCAGAGCCTCCGAAGCAGACTGCAACGTCAAGGATGTTGGAGAGGTAATCGTCCAATTCCTGCCTGCGGGCAGGGGAGGAGGAGCACACCACGTCGCGATAGAGGGAAAATGCAAGTGCGAATTCGGAAGTTGTGAGGAGCTTGGAAGCTCTGTGCTCTGAAGTCTTCAATGAAAGGGTCACATCCCCCACATCAATGGAGCGGGGTGCTGTACAGGAAGCAATAGAGAGGACAGGTCAACGTCCGCACCTTGGAGAATCCGCTGACGAAGGGTAGGCTGCACCAGGGGTGGATTGAAGACACGAGCATTGGGAGGAGGAGGAGCTGGAGCAGTGGTGAAGAAAGAGAATGTGGTGTCAGGAGCTCGGGGCGCCGGAGCGAGAGGTTGACTTGCAAAACCTGCGGAGAGAGAATCATTATGATAAACAACGGGATACTGCGTGCCCGTGAGGGGAAGGGGGTTGGGATGATAAGGGTAGGGGTTTGGGATGATAAGGGAAAGGGGTTGGGATGAAGAGGGAAGGGGTTGGGATGATAAGGGAAAAACAGGGTAGGTGGAAGAAGTAGTAGCAGGGAGAGAGAGAGCAGGAAGATCAGAAGCACGTAAAAGGGGAGACAAACGAGAAAAAACGGAAGTCGGGGTAGGGTCGGGCCCAGTAGTGCAGACAGGAGCCAGATATGTGGCACCAACAGGGGGCACTGAGCTGGTGAGGGGGGCCCTTGCGGGGCGTCCTCGGCGCCGCGTCGCAGGTGCAGTGACGTCATGGCGCGATGGCGTAGGTTGAGCGGGAAAGACCCCATCCTCCGGGGTAGAAGCCGAAAACAGGGAAAAAAGGGGTCCTCTTGTTGGCTGAACGAGCGAAGGGGATACCGCGCTCTCGGAGCACTCTCTGGAGGCCCGCCACGGTCCAGTCGGAGATGGACGGAGAAGCGGGAGAAGCCGGATCGGGCCGTACTCGTCCGACGGTGAAAGAGGGCTGCCGAGCGCGATGGTCGCGGCGATGAGGTCGCTGGGGAGGAGGAGAAATCGGAGAGGAGCGGCGTCCGCGCGCAGAACCCGCGAGTGTGGAGCGGGAATGACGAGAGCGTGCGGAGGAGCAGCTGAAGGGGCAGGTGAGGCAGGCACGACGACTGCCGAACGCAGTCTCTTAGTGCTGATGACAGGGGTGGCGTTTGGGCGATCGAGTAGGGGAAGGAGAGAAGAGCTCGTGGTCAGAAGCGAGCAGGTCGAGATCCATGGTAGCAGTTGGCAACTGAGTGACGCAAGCAGGAAGCGCAAGACTAGCGACTTGATTGTCACGGAGATTACGTGAGGTTGAAGGGTATAAATAGGCCTGGGGGGGAGGAGCGTGGGCGTGGCCCAACTCCCAAAATTCTGTTATAGTATAACTTCAATAAGTAAACAATGCTTAAAATTACCACCTGTGTTGTGGTTTTCAAAGCCTGCAGTTCCAATTAGAAATGGGGATCTGTGACATCAAAGTTTCCATTTTGTGGGCGAACTGTTCTTGTGCAAAAGTGGCCAGCAAAAAGCGAGTCAAGGTGAGTAGATCTCATGCAGTGGAAAAGCATCACTGGTAGGTCATTAGATTTTGTAACATCAGTCTACTTCATTTCCTCCTCTTCATTCACACGTCTCCACTGTCATCCACTGTCAAGGACCTGTCATCTTCAACTGTGCCCTCAAAGGTTTTATTAGAAGTCTGCTTGAATCCTGGATAACTGACTTTTTCCACTATTACATATTAGGCACTCTCAGATATTTATTTGTCCTGTAAATACCTGGTATAGGTGCTGTGGATCCATTTGATAGGAACTTCTTTGATTGGATCCACTGTATGAGTTAAGCCTTGAACTTAAAACAGAGTTGGTCTACATGAGTCCATAATCTTGTGGCTTGTGCTGGAGATACTGTAAAAGAGCTGACCAATAGCAACAGTGGGACAATACACTTGGGAGCCTCTAAGCAGCCTTTACTTTAGTACACTTTCTAGCCTTCTCATGTTCCTCTCTCAACATTTTCTGATGCAGGGTAAAACAATCATGACTCCCACGGGAATATTAAAATTGACACCAAAGAGGAGATAATACAGTGAGTAGCCTGTTGTCACATGAGGTGTACACCAGCTCAGGTAAATAACCATTTTCTTTTTTTTTTTTTTATGTTAGTGGACAGTGTACGGAAGAAGTCTGAGGTGTATTTTATGCACATATGATATTAAGTGCAGCATTAAGAAATATTTAACTTCTCAAAAACATGTGGTTTGTGTCTGTGTCCCAAAGAAGGAAATTTTTAGGGTAAAGAGGACAGGTGAGAGGACAGGTAACTATAAATCTTTATCTCTCAGTCCCAAAGCATGAGAAAATGTAAAACAAACTCATATAATTCACTATATATGGAAGGGTAAAAAAAACATATATATATGTGTGTGTGTGTGTGTGTGTGTTTGAGAGAGAGAGAGAGAGAGAGAGAGAGAGAGAGGGAGAGCAGTTTAGAAGAGGGAGAAAGAAGAGAACATAGGAAGATTGGAGGAATCCTTAAGAACCCGTGAGACACTGTGTAAATAAAAATGTATTTAGTGTAAAATTTCTGGAATACCAAATATCATGAACCAGCAGTGTTTTACAGTTGTGTCAGCTTTCTGATCATATCTATGAAATGATTGGGTGACTGGCTACTTATTAATAGGGATGCACAGATCCGAAATTAGGATCACATATTGTTCCCAGTAATAAGAAGATTATTTGGATTAGTTGTTGGATAATTAGGCAGATCAATGGAGATGAACTGTGTACAAAACTGTGCATATGGCTTTTGATTTGAAATGACTGATAAAAGAAGTGATGTGATGAGTCCTTTTTATTTTACACTGGTATGCTCTGCCAAGATCCTGAAAAGTTGTTTATTATTTTAGTAACAAATAAATAGCAATTCTGGGGTGCATTTCCCATAAAACAACAGAGCTTAGCACTGAACTAACATGGTACGATGCATCGTTAAACTAACCAACATCTGAAGTCTGACCGTTTCCCAAAACCGTGGTACTTTGTTTGTACCAGAGTAGTTTGAACCATGTTCATTTAAACCACCGTAGTCTGAACTACAACGGTTCCAGATGTGTTTAGTCTGACTTTCACAGAGGGAAATTTGCAAAAACTCACACATTTTGTAAAATAATGAGAAAATATGAGAGTTGTGACTAGAATTAGTCATATTGTAATCAAATATAATTATCAGCAAAAAGAATAACATTACTTATAAATGCATATTTAAAAATAAAATATAACTAATAATAGGCAAAGATTATTTTGTTAAAAAAAATAAATATATATATATATCCATCCATCCGTTTTTTTTTATATATATATACCTGATGTTTTGAACTATGAATGACCATTTTGAAATACATTGTATGAGCTTAGAAATAAATTTGAATAAAAGGAACAGGAGGGCAATACTTAAAGATTAGCAGCTTTCATTCACTCAGCATTGTGTTATGGTATAGTGTTCCAGCAATAGTCTGTCTCATCTTGTCCCACTTGGAACAATAATGACATTACATGTTTAAGTTATATGTTGGGGATATAATAACTTAAATGTAGTAGTTCAAGATGGATTTGAATATTATTTTATCTTCAGTTCACTGAAGGAATGTTAACATGTCTTTTAAACAGATACATATTTATAAATTCATTCATCACTTAATACACCACACATCACTATTCCTGCAGAGCTGTTGGACAGAATACCTCTATTTCCTACACCCCACCTCTAGGATGAGTAGTTGGAGCAGCGCGCAGGCCTGATTTATAGGCCTTTTTTGAAGTAGGGAAAGGGTAGAAGGGATTGGATGCAGAAAGGTTCAATCAAGGTCTACATTTGGTTCACAATATATATTTTTTTAAAGTTTAAAACTACACATTTTTTTATTATAGGTAAATTATATTATTGTATTTATAATTTGGATATATATGTACATAGAAATTAAACTACACTAATTCTACTGTGACTTCTGTCATCAATGATGTAGTCAACAGGAACTAAGCTTCTAACCACAGGTCTAAAGCTGTAGTTCCAACTACACAACTTAACGACTGTCTTTGCGAACATTTGGTGGAAGTATAGTTTAAGAAACACTTGTATCGCAACTGCACTGTTCAAACTATGTAAGCTGCTAACCTAGTTAGCAACTTTGGGAAATGCACCCCAGTACATTTATATCTAAGTCTGGGTGGAGCTAGAACACAAAGAAAATACAGCAGCACAGAGACAACACTGGAATTAATGTCCCATACAGGAGATCTGAACTCACTCAGAAGAATAATGCTGCTCTTCTTCTCTGTTTTCGTGCTTGTTTTCAGTATTGGTAAGTTATAAACACACATTATATTAAGGGATAACATTCACAAAACAGCAAACAATTATATGTGTATTTTCAGTGTGTAAAATCTTGAAATATTTAAAATATCTTAATTTGTGTACTAATTAACATATTATAACTCTGTAGGTGAAACTGCTGATCTCATCACACAGAACCAAACAAGTGTGTTTTTGATTGAAGGCAGCAGTTCTACACTGTCCTGTATTTATGATGGATCACCTCTCAGTCTCCACTGGTATCAGCAAAAGCCTGGATCAAGACCAGAGTTTCTGCTGCTGATTCATGTAGCCACTGAATCTGTAACTAGGGCTGAAATGCTTGATAGTCAACTGTTGATCAAACTTAATAAAGGAGAGGAGAAAGTGGATCTGCTAATCTCCTCCGCTGCAGTATCTGACTCTGCGTTCTACTACTGTGCCATGCAGCCCACAGTGACAGGAAACCCAGCTCCACTGTACAAAAACATGGCTTATGCAGAATTATACTTTCTCAGCAGGGGGAGCTATTTTTTTTATCCTCAGCTCAGCTACAATATCAGTTTACATTGGGATTCCAACTATCATCTGAAGTTTATACTAATTTTCAAAATTTTCAGAGTGTAACACAAGAATATTTGATGAAATGCCCTTTAAAAGTAGTTTTCTTTTATTGTCAGAATTTAAATACAGACATCTTCTAAATGTCGTTTTTAAGGTATAATCTGATTCAATCTATTAACTACAAATTACAAATGGTACTGTATGAATGTTATTTTATTTCTTAGCCAGAAATTAGACATTATGTGGCATGTTACTGAACATAAAGTATGTTTATTCCATCTGATTTAATTGTTGTCTAGAAGAAAATGCAGAGATATTAATGAGATGTCCTTTGTTATTTTTTCATCTCTATTAGTAAACAGTCTGAAAAATGTGACAAATGCAAAAGTGAAGAAGTCCATGAATCTCATCCTATATTTAATGACAGTGTGACCTGTCTCCATCCATGGGATCACTCTGATCGCTCATTTCCAGTTACAGATGGGCCTTTTTATACCTGTTGGACTAAAGTAAGGTGTGCATTTGCAAAAGATAGTTGAATGAGGAGCAAATATAATAGCTGTAAGAAAACTGCAGACTTCAGTTAAATTATGGTCATTTCTGAAGATCTGTGGCTTCTGTTTTAAATGGGTGTTTCCCAATTAGCGCATTATGAAGTTACATCTCTAATACTTCTTGCATAGCTAACAATCAAAACTGTAAAAGTACACAGTTAATTCTCCAGTGTTAAATCAACACTATTAGTCTTAACACTGGAAGTGTTAAATTATTACACTAACAGTGTAATATAACACTAATAGTGTTGATTTAACACTGGTGAATTTGCTGTGTAGTTGTAGACTTATGTCACCCCTTACTGTCACAACAAACCTGCATCATGATAAGGAGCTTTTTAGGGAATTAATACAGAAAAACACACAGAGATTAAATGTGCAAACAGCACAAAGACAATATGCTTGTTAATTATTTCATTGCTTCTTTATAACATGCATTGATTACTGCAAATAATTATGGGATTTAGTCAGTTCCAGTACTGGTCCAAAATGTCAGTGCTAGACTCACCACTGCTACCTGCCTCTAAGGACCAACTGAATCTCTTCATAGTAGCAACTAGAACAACGCCACCTCTTTCAGTTTTTAATTGAATTAAGCACACACAACACTCTGAAGACTCAACTGTGAGGTCTGGCATGACAGACCCACACTCACCAAGCTCGCTTTACAGACACATGTACAGATCCACATTGTCCTCCCTGGAGACTATTGCTCAGTGCCACCAGTTCCATGTGGACTGTGCATCTACACTCTCCATCACCAATACTACACACAACACACCTGCATTCCAAAACCCCACTAGCTTCTCTCATGAACTAAGGCTGTAACTAGCCCCAGTGACACCGTAGCACTGTAAATATGAATTTAACACTGGAGATGTTGTTGTGTATAAAACAGATTATACAGTAGTTTTGACGTGTTTTGAAGAAATCATAAAAATTATGTAGATATTTTTTACAAAGTTTTCAGGAATGTCTATATGCTGATTGTTTTGTATGATTCACACTGTGGTCTGCCACAAAGAAAGAAAACACAGGGTGGCAGGAATTTCCTGTTGCAGTTTCTCATCACTGCACTCACATCATAGAGAGTCAAACTAACACAACGTTCAGCATCAGAGCACTGACAATGAAGACAACCCTCCTCATCCTCCTCATTACAGCATCAGGTACTCACTAAGTATATGTGCTTAGAATTATTTTGAAAATAAAAATGTATTTAATTTTAAATGTATTATTTTCATTCAATTTATTTCAGGTGTGTTTGGTGCTGATCAAATTGGACCATCAGGAGATCAGGAGACTGAAGCTTTTACAAAAGAGGGAGAATCTGTTACTCTGAAATGCTCCTACGACTCAAGTAATGAATATATTTATCTTTACTGGTACAGACAGTATCCCAACAAAGCCCCACAGTATTTGCTGCACAGAGGTGCACGAGCATACAGTGCTAGTGATACTTCAGACAGTAGATTTGATTCTACTATATCCCGTTCATTCACTGAACTCACTGCTACAGAACTAAGACTGGAAGATACAGCTCTCTACTTCTGTGCACTTAGAGTTGGAGCCCAGTGTTACAAAGTGTCAGAGAAGCTTTACAAAAACTCACACACCTTTAATTTGCTTTGAACACATGGAGATCAAAGTAATATCCAAGCCACAATGCATTATCTATTTATGTTTTTTTTTTTTGAAGGTTAGGACCTTCTTCAATGGGTTCCACTGTATGAGTCACGTCTGGTACAGAGTTGGCCCCAAGAATCCTGAAACTTGTTGGGTCCTGGTGGCCTGTGACAGAGGTATAGGAGCTGACCAATAATCACATGGGGATAAGATCCTCACAGCATCATTTAGTCTCTAGCCTTCTCATGTGCCTCTTTCAACCTTTCCTGATGTGCAAAGATCCTACTGACTGCTGACTTCTGACTCAACAATGCTACTCCACGGGTAGATGGAGATTGCCACCAAAGGGGAGATTATGCATCTGCCTGTGGTGGCATGGCTTGTTACATTATAGATTTACACCAACTCAGCTAAATGCTCAGGCCATTTTTTTTGTCAGGAGACAGGGTGTGCAAGAGATGAAATGTTCTGGTGAATCTTTCACAGTGTGTTCCCTTTACCTAGATCATGTATCCAGATAAATAGGCTGATCCATGGGGATCCTGCTTTACACTCAAATTGCAGTTCTAAAACAAACTGTTTTCAGTCACTACACAATTTTCTGCATTTGGCATAATTATTCATGAAGTTTTTACTATTAGCAATCACAGCTTTAGCATTAATGGGCAACGGGTGAGCCCAGCTTTTGGAACAATGGATGCCAACATTGGAGGAGTAAGAGTAAGAGGAGGAGGACTTGGAGGATGAGAACGAGGAAGGCCAAGGACCATAATCTCTAATGAGATCCGAGTCACTTTGGTTGACCATGTGGTCAGCCATGATCTAACAATGAGGGAGGCTCAATGAGGGAGAGTACAGACAAATTTGAGCAGGTACACTGTAGCATTCATCATCTGGATTTTTTAAAATGAGAATAGGTAAGAAATCTACTCTCTCTAGAAAACTGCAGTACTGCATATCAATACAGTACTCATTGAGTACAGTAGTACAGTATTGCCTGTGGACTGTTATGTAGGACTGTAAAATAAAGTATGTTTCAAGAATTTGGCAAATGTATTCTTACTTTGTATATCACATTATTTACAATATTTTACTATTTGTATTGCAGAACTGAAAGATTACCAACACAAGGTGAATGGGAACGTCTTCTGTCTCTTGAAAACAGCATTTACAATACTACATGTATACTGTATTTAACACACATGGCCCATTTTACGTAGTATGTAGGAAAACACAAAAAGGTCACAAATGTCTTCTCCAAATTGAATTTGTACAGGTGCAACATTCATTCTTTCATTATCTGTAACCGCTTTTCCAATTCAGGGTCGCGGTGGGTCTGAAGCCTACCCAGAATCACTGGGTGCAAGGCAGGAACACACGCCAGTCCTTCACAGGGCAACAAGCATTCACACATTCACTCACACATTCACACCTACGGACAATTTTGAGTCACCAATCCACCTACCAATGTGTGTTTTTGGAACAACAAAATATTACTATGAATGACAATCTTGAAACTACAAACTGGATTCCAAAAAAGTTAGGACACTAAACAAAAGTTTAAACTGAGAGAATGTATAATTTTAAGGGAAAATTATGTTGTTTAAAAATTTCATAGCGTCAACTAATCCCAAAAAAGTTGGGACAAGGCCATTTTTTACCACTGTGTGGCATCCCCCCTTCTTCTTACAACACTCAACAGACGTCTGGGGACAGAGGAGACCAGTTTCTCAAGTTTAGAAATAGGAATGCTCTCCCATTCATGTCTAATACAGGCCTCTAACTGTTCAATCGTAATGGGCCTTCTTTGTCGCACCTTCCTCTTTATGATGCGCCAAATGTTCTCTATAGGTGAAAGATCTGGACTGCAGGCTGGCCATTTCAGTACCCGGATCCTTCTCCTATGTAGCCATGAATGCTGCAGTATGTGGTCTGGCATTATCTTGTTGAAAAATGCAGGGTCTTCCCTGAAAGAGATGACATCTAGATGGGAGCATATGTTGTTCTAGAACCTGAACATAGTTCTTTGCATTAATGGTGCCTTTCCAGACATGCAAGTTGCCCATGCCACAAGCACTCATGGCTTGTGGCCCCATACCATCAGTGATGCAGGCTTCTGAATGGAGCGTTGATAACAACTTGGGTTATCCTTGTCCTCTCATACCCCCCAATCCTTGTCCCAATACCCAATCATGTTGTCAGTTGACCTAATTAGTTTTAATTGGTCTTCCAGCTATTCGTTATATGCTCAATTTCCCTTTTCCAGCCATTTACTGCTACTTGTCCCAACTTTTTTGGGATTTGTTGACACTGTGAAATTTTGAATCAACATATTTTTCCTTTAAAATGTTACATTTACTCAGATTAAACTTTTGATCTGTCATCTATGTTTTGTTACGAATAAAATATTGACATTTGCCCTCTCCACATCATTGCATTCAGTTTTTATTCATAATTTGTTTAGTGTTCATTTTTGGAATCCGGTTTGTACATAAACACAATCTTTATCTATTTACAAAGTGATTACAGTAGTCATGCTCATGAAGAGTTGTCTCGTAAATTCTCACCTGATCTCACTTCTGCTTTCACAGGCTCTGCAGGGTCAGCATCACCCTCTTGTAAAATCTCTGGCTGAATGAGGCCATCATGTGCGATGCAGAGATTGTGGAGCACAGCACAGCATGCTACATACTCTGGGGCAAAGGCAGGGCACACCTCAAGGGCCTTGAATTAAATGGATCACCATTTGGTTTTCAGCATCCCAAATGCCCGTTCAACAATGCTTCTGGCCTGACAAATCTTGCTGTTGAAGCAAACCATACACAGGATTCTGCACAAGCTCTCTTGCAGGGATATAACCCAACCCCAAAGATGCAACTTCCTGCAGATGAGTATTAGCCCTCTTTGTAAACTGGGCTATTTTTCAATACACTTGCATCATGTACTGAGGGGTACATGTTTTCTGAAGTAAAACCAGTAAAATCAGCAAAAAATGTCTTCTGTGACAAATTAGGTACTCAACTAGAGTGATGTCTTGGGTCAAGGGTTGATCAAGATTGCGGAATTAACACATCCAAGGTGTTGCACATATTACTCACTCACATACTAGAAGTGTATACTAGTTCAGCAGTTGGGCAGTACCCCCTCACTCTAGGTTAGTAGGTAGGAGCAAAGTATGCTATTTTTTGACACAGCCTAAGCCTTTTAAACCAGGAAACTTGGTTTTCAACTGTTGCTGTAAGTAGTTTATCTAAACATTGTTTAGAACATTTCATGTTGTTGAAATAGGGGCAGCCTTGGCCTAATGGTTAGAGGACTGGGCTTGGAAGGTTACTGGAAGTTTGCCGGTTTGATCCCCAGAACCGGCAGGAACATCCATGGCTGAAGTGCCCTTGAGCAAGGCACTGAAAACCTAAAATGCTCCCAGGATGCCATGGATGGCTGCCTGCTGCTCTGGGTGTGTATTTACAGCCCCTAGTGCACTAGTGTGTGCGTGTGTGTATGTTCACTGGTACAGATGGGTTAAATGTGGAAGACACAATTAATTGCACAAAAAAAAAAAAAAATTAAATAGGAATGTTTGCATGGTGATTTAGGCCAGTGTTAGCATGGTAAGCTTACACCACTATTCCAAAGAACAAAGGACTAGATTGTTGTGGACTGTATGTGAAGTTGGTGTGTTCTCCCCGTGTCTGCGTGGGTTTCCTCCGGGTGCTCCAGTTTCCTCCCACAGTCCAAAAACACACGTTGGTAGGTGGATTGGTGACTCAAAAGTGTCCATAGGTGTGTGTGTGTGTGTGTGTGTGTGTTGCCCTGTGAAGGACTGGCGCCCCCTCCAGGGTGTATCCCTGCCTTGCACCCAATGATTCCAGGTAGGCTCTGGACCCACCGTGACCCTGAACTGGATAAGCGGTTACAGATAATGAATGATTAATAAATAGCAGTTTATATTTTAGTATTGTTACGGGTTGAGCCGTAACAGAATGAGGTGTGTGTTGGAATTAGTGTATGTGAAAGGAATAACTGTAACAGATGTAAATGGTGAAACAAAAGGACACAAACGGAAACACAGAATGGATAATGAATAGAATATATATTGTAGATGTGATATTTACAATGAAAACAAACACCAGTGAACTTCAGGACGGCCTTATGCCGACAAAAACAAACAAACACCCCTCCTAACTGACCCACAAACAGCTCTAACTTACCTAAGTGAAACAAAAGACAATACCTTACCTTACTCCCTGTCTATACACAAAAACACACACAAAACCCACTCCCAAAACAAACGGCAGCCAACCCTACTCTGGTGAAATATATATATATATATATATATATATATATATATATGCACATATATACACACAGTGTTTACAATACTTTACAAAAAATAGATCTAACGTCAGTATTCAAAAAGGGGCAAACACAAACTCGTAGTTGAAGAGAATATCACAAAGTCAAAACCAGGCAAACAGAATTCAATATACACTACACAGATCACAGAGCACAAAACAAAGCTTTCTAGCAGCGTACACAGAGACGTATTTATGACTCCCGCCGAGATGACGTAGACGAAATGGTGACAGACAACACATGAACTGGATGGTGGTCCGGACTCAGGACGACGCACAAATACACGAACTGGAAACTGGAATGAACTCTAGACGGGTGAACAAACATGGACTGGAACAGATTGCAGAACCTATAAATTTACAGAGATATTGAGAGAGAGAGAAAACACACACATACACGGCGCAGCGTAACACCCCCTCCCACAAATACAAACCCATAGTAGGAAAAGAACATTAACACCTAGACAGAGCATCTACAACAACATTATCTACACCCCGCTTGTGACAGATAGACAAAGAGAAACCCTGAAGTATGAGAGACCAGCGCATTAATCGCTGGTTCGTGTTACACATACAAAGTTAGTGGATTGTGGTCAGTGTAAATGGTGACTGGAACAGAACTATTACCAATGTATACTTCAAAGTGTTGAAGTGCTAATAATAAGGCGAGTGTCTCTTTCTCTATGGTGCTGTACATTAACTGATGTTTTAAAAATTTCTCAGAAAAGAAGGAAACAGGATGGTCAATGTGATCTTCACCTTCTTGTAAGAGGACAGCACCTGCTCCGGTATCACTTGCATCTACCTTTAATTTAAAAGGCTTATTAAAGTCAGGTGCTGCAAGCACAGGGGCATTACTAAGCAGCAGCTTCACAGCGTCAAAAGCTGTCTGAGACTCAGAGGACCAAACAAAAGGGACATTCTGTCTCAGAAGATTGGTAAGCGGCAACACTAAAACTGAGAAATTTTTACAAAAACATCTATAATATCCAGTCATACCTAAGAAACGTCTTAGTTCACGCCTTGTCTTAGGAACTGGGAAAACATTAATGGCTTGCACCTTGGCATCTAATGGCTTCACCTGACCCTGACCTACTATTTTCCCAAGGTAAGAAACAACTCCTCTACCAAATTCACATTTTTTCTAAATTCAGAACAAGAGAAGCATTATGTAGACGAGTGAAAACTGATTCTAAAATTTCCAGGTGCTGGTCCCATGTGTCAGTATATACCACAACATCATCTAGGTAAGCTGCACAGTTAGGTACATCACCCAATACACAATTCATTAATCTCTGAAAAGTGGCAGGTGCATTTCGGAGTCCAAAGGCCATGACTGTGTATTGCATAAAAGTATCTGGAGTGACGAAGGCAGAGATCTCTGAAGCACGAGAGGTAAGTGGCACTTGCCAATAACCTTTTAGTAAATCAAGTTTTGTTACAAACTTTGCAGAATCAACTTGATCAACACAATCCTCCATGCGGGGCAGAGGAAAAGAATCAGGCTTAGTGACTGCATTAACCTTTCTGAAGTCAGTACAGAAACGGTAAGTACCATCTGGCTTAGGTACCAACAAACAAGGGGAGGACCAAGGGCTAGAGCTGGGTATGGCAAGACCATTTTTACGCAGATACTGTGTTTCTTGTTTTAAGATAGCACGCTTAGCTGGATTCACACAATAGGGGTGTTGTTTAATGGGACCATGATTGCCAACATCAATGTCCTGTTCAATTACAGAGGTACATGAGGGAACATCAGAAAACAAAGAAGGATATTTGTAAATAAGGGCCTTAAGATCTGCCTGGATATCAGAAGGTAAATGAGCTAATTTATCATCTAATTGTAGAAGTGCTTCTGAATTGGGCAAACGGGCACATGGGAGACTATAGCGGCCTATGTGTAGTTCATCAGATTCGGGAGAATACTCAGTGGGAGACACATTTGCCACAGAGGCAACTACGGAGGAAGACGACAGATGAGGAGCACGAGAGAGGTAAGGCTTTAAAAGGTTAATGTGGCAAACACGAGTTTTCCTTTTTCTATCCAGAGTCATAATTACAGAATTTGTGTCACTTAATTTTTTTCACTTCATAGGGACCAGCAAAACAAGTGTGTAGGGAGGAGCCTACCACAGGCAGCAAAACTAAAACGTGGTCACCCACTTGAAAAGAACGCTGCACTGCATCTCTGTCATAGTGCTCTTTCATTTTATTTTGGGAGGACTCTAAAGCACGTCTGGCAACATCATGAGCTAACCTCATGCGCTTTCTAAGGGAACAAACTCTAGAACAGGCTTGGCATGTGTATGCGAACTGGGGGACAACCACTTGCTCTTGCAAGGCCTTTAATAGACCTCTTATCACATGGCCAAACACTAGCTCAGCAGGACTAAACCCAGTTGACTCCTGCACAGCATCTCTAATTGCATATAAAAGAAGTGGAACCCCCTCATCCCAGTCCTTACCAGCCTCAAGACAGAAAGTCCTTAACATGTTTTTAAGAGTTTGGTGGAAACATTCAAGTGTGCCCTGTGACTCTGGGTGATATGCACTAGACACCTGATGTTTAATGTTAAGCGCTTTCATTACCTGAGAAAATAGCCGAGACATAAAATTGGAACCCTGGTCAGACTGTATCACCTTAGGTAAACCAAACGTGGTACAAAACTTAATCAAAGCCTTAACAATAACTTTTGAATGTAAAGATCGGATGGGAACAGCCACTGGAAATTTAGTAGCAGCACACATTAAAGTAAGTAAATGACTGTTCCCTGAGCGAGATTTTGGCAAAGGGCCCACACAGTCAATCAGCAGACAATCGAACGGTTCACATGTTATCTGTATGGGGTGAAGTGGGGCAGGCTGAATAATCTGGTTAGGTTTCCCCACGAGCTGACATGTATGGCAGGTGCGACAGAACTGGGTAACATCAGACTTAACTGTGGGCCAAAAGAAATACCTAAGAACACGCTGATATGTTTTACGAATGCCGAGATGTCCAGAACAGGAATGGTCATGAGCTAGGGACAAAACTTGTGATCTAAAGGGCTGGGGAACAACTATTTGACACACATCAGCACAACCATCCAACGAAGAAGGGGGAGACCATTTTCTCATTAAGACATCATTGTCAACATAATAAGGACTAAAGGGTTTATCAGGACAAACATCAAGTGCAGAATCAAAACAGCGTTTTATTGTGGGATCTGACTTCTGAGCAGCAGCAAGCCTCATACGAGTAATTTGCGTATGTGTGTAATTAATGTTACAAATATCTGTCCCTTTATCATCACTAGTAGGAACAGAAGCATCACAAAATGGGTCATCTTTACTGAAAAAGGAGTCTGAAAACCCTACTACATCCTCAAACTTTCTTTTTTGAGCCCGAGTGAGAACACAGGATGGAAAAATAGATGAGTTCTCTACAGCAGAGAGGGGTTCAGAAACCACCTCAGGTAGTGTAAACAATTTATCACCAGCCAGGTCATTACCTAAAATAAACGATACTCCATTTACTGGAAGTTGTGAACGAACGGCAACTTTAACGACACTTGAAAACTCAGGCGTTACCAAATAAACTCTATGGAGCGGCACACGGACAACTCCTAGCTCAATCCCTTGGATTAAAACGTCACTACCACCCCAGCTAGCAAGGTAGATCTGGGCCGATTCTGGCTCAGGCTCGGCACTGTCGGCTGGCTGCCGTCTCGGCGTGAATGCGGCACCCTGTATCTGGCCCAAGTCCGGCTGCATGTTGGCACTGTCGGCTAGCTGAGGCTCAGCGTGAATGCGGCACGCTGCATCTGGCCCAGTTCCGGCTGCACATTGGCACTGTCGGCTGGCTGCCGTCTTGGCGTGAATGCGGCACCTTGTATATGGCCCAAGTCCGGCTGCACGTTGGCACTGTCGGCTAGCTGAGGCTCGGCGTGAATGCGGCACGCTGAATCTGGCCCATTTGCGGCTGCAGGCGGGCAAGGTGATTGCCATTGCAGTTAGCACACTACACTGATCAGAGCATTTTATTAAATACTGCGTATTAATCGTATGTGGCCCACATCTAAAAATAAAAGAAAATACTGGTAACTGTCTGGAAAACGATGTAATAAATGTTAAATAAAATAATCATTATTTTAACTTGTTAAATGCCATACAGTTATAGGTAAGCTCTGTTAATATTGTAATATTTTAGAATATTGATGTAATGACTGGGACACGAACGACAGAAATGATTATGATAAACAGGATTAATAAGGAGACGGTGCCATGCGGAAGGGAGGAAATTGTTATTTAAGTTTTTGAAGACGACAGCTTTAAAATGAATGAACTCTGAATGAGAAAACGGAAGGTGGCAGAAGCGAACCGCTGTAAAAACACAGAAGAAGAAGAAGACGATGAAGATTCGCGCTCTTTTCTGTGACCGCGGGCCGCGCGAGCAGCTCTCACCGGCCTCAGGGAACAGCTTCATCCCGTAAGTATTTAAATTTAACCTTATATTTTCGGATACATAAGTATTTTGGTATAGCCCAAAAGTAGTTAACATCGTTAATGTTACGTATGTTATTTTATAAACTGCTATACGTTACATACCTAATATTGAACCGTTTTTTTTTTCGAATGACAAACTTTATAGCTAACCGGTTTAGCTAGCTCTTTTTTTTCCCTCTGACATAGAAAACAGTGAAATGACATGACAATCGCTCATACGTGAGTTATTTTAATTTGAGTAATTATGTGGTTTGATGGTGCATTTTACAAGACAATGTGAGCATTTGTGTGGGTTTTTGTGTCACACAGAACCGCATACCTCAGTATAAGAAATAAAATAAGAAATAAAACTGCTTAAACACATTAAGGTACTAGCTAAGTAGGTTAAAATACATTCTCAATCTCAGGGCTGGTTTTTGGTGTAATGTAATGTTTTAAATATATAATTCCACATTAGGAATAGGCTTAAATAGTGTTCAGACCTACTATTTGTTTTTTGTTTTGCTTTTAAAAAGTTCGTAGGTGTCTAACAGCACTAGTACTATACCTAAAACTATACCTAGCAACGTCTGTTTATCAAAACATTTAGCTAAATGTAAATATATATATATATATATATATATATATATATATATATATATATATATATATATATATATATATATATATATACAATGTGTGTGTGTGTGTGTGTGTGTGTGTGTAAATAAATTACAAACACATTAAATAACGTTACATCGTTTGTGGTTCTGTAATTGCATTTACAAACTATACTTGTGTACAATGACAATACTAACACTAATATTGTTTTCATTTTTAAGGGAAAAAGGGATGCATTAGATGAAGTGGAAAATCTGCTCTTTCACAAGCCAAGACCCGGATGTTCGGTTGAAGCACCACAGAGTACGCCACGGATTCCATGGTACACGCTGGCCCTGTTTTCACTCCAATTGTGTGTGTTCCTTTAAAACAGCTGGTTCCTTGAGATGTCATCTTTCAAAATGTCATAGTAAAGTATCTACATGTCACCAAAGTTCTACCTTCAAATGTGAGCTTTGTGATTACAAAGAAGTTTGCGATATAACCCTGCAGGGCTGAGTGAGGATTCCTTGGATGAAGAGAGAAAGGCAATAAGGGCTGAGATGGATAAAAAGGGTCCAAACATGAGTTGGAGCGAACCTTTTTTTTTACGGCGGAAGGAGGTTGTTAAGCAGGAACCTTTGGTTGGTCTGGTTCGAGAATGATGGCCAGCACTGTTCTTGGAGAGTCAGGTGAGTAGTGTGTTTGTTTGCTGTACTTGTGACTCTAGCCCATTTCAGCATATTTTTCTTTTTATAGTTTTTGTAGGATTGTTTCACACTGCAAAACCTAGTGTGAACCAATCTAGTTTACTTGTCTAAAATGATACTTAACTTTTTTTTCCCCAAACAGTCATCAGCTGTTTGGATTATTTATTTATTTACTTATTTTATTTTACTTATTTACTTATTTACTTATTAACCAAGAAGCGTACAGCATTGTCCAACCACAGTAATGTTATTTAAAGGCAACAAGTTTTATCGCACACAACACTTGTCATGAAAGCGTCCCAAAAGAGGGCTATTTTTTTGGCCTTGGGATGACGGGATGGTTTTAGTCTGGATCCCTGCATAACTATTATCAACTGAACCAGTGTTTGTCTAGAAATGTACAGGCTCTGTACATAATGACTGATAATCTGTATTCTCTATTGTTTACTCTTCTCTCTCTCTCTCTCTTTCTCTCTAGATATGCAGTGAGTTTTGTAGAATAACTGCCATCAACCTGAAGAGTCAGTTGCATGGTGCACTGGACACGTGCCAAAACTCCTTAAACTGTACAGGAATAGAATGGCAGCCTTTGGAGGAGATGTCCAGGCCATTCTTGATAATCTAGATGAAAAGGTTTGTTGCTTATTTTAAGCACATTTGTTGCTACTGCATTTCAACATGATTGGGGCATAGGGATTGGAGGCTGAATAGACTACAGGTCATAGTGTGAAGGCTGTATAGTGTTGTATAATTATTCTATTTTGCCTACAAATGTATTGCATTCAAAATTATTGTACAGTATTTCTAACTCACTTTTATTTTTTTAATTTTTTTAAATGATTGCCATTTTTTCCCCTTTTAGACATCGGTTATATTGAAAACGGTAGAAGCCTGTTTACTGAGAGAAAAAAAAAAAAAGCAAAAGCATGTGAAGTAGTTTATTTTTGGAGCTGTGAAGTTAGTTAAATTTTTCAAAATTAACTATGAACATGAACTAATTCATTTTCTTTATGTAATTATGTAAAGATGGACTGCAGTAAGAAAACTAGTGGGGCAGTGAATAATGCAGGTGGGCAGGGAAAAAAGCGGATAGGAGGTTAATTTAATTTATTTAGATAAGATCTTTAGCATCAGTTGTAGCAGAATCGTTTGTACTATAACCTGATAATCTTTTACATTTGAAGTTCTGTAGTTAATGAATCTGCATGCATAAGCAGTTTAGTTTTTCATTCAATATTTTTATAGAAAATTTATTGAAGAGAACAGAACATGTACATAATCTATATGTTTAATTATAGAGCTGGAATTCAACAAGGAGTACAACTGAGGTGACTACACTTGAGTGTTCTTTCACTACACTGCACGTCCTGAAGATCTCTGTTGTCCAGGCTGCCAGAGATGAGGATATGGCTGATATTTCCATCATTGCTGAGGGCAGTGAGGTATTGACAAAGCGTGACAACACAGCAGTGGCTTGCAAACTGATGTGTGCCATGAATAAGTGTCAAATGTGTACTATTGTTATATGGCCTTAGCATAGTATATTTTTAAAGAAAAGTCTGAATTTAAATGGCAGTTCTTAGGGTGTAAAATGGCAGTTCTTAGGGTTTTTTTGTTTTTTTTTAAAACAGTATTTGAATGTTAATTGGATTTAGGAAATCATGACACTGCCAATTTCAAATTTCAATGCCAGTTACAAATATATTTTCTATGTATTTATTTTATGTACTATTTGTATACATTGCAATTGCTGTATGTTTCCATTGTTTAAAGGTTTTCATATGTTGTCATTGTGGTGATACCCTCAATTGTACATATTTGTACATTTAATTAGGGAACATGATTATATTATAATTGTAGATTTTAAAATGTGTTGATTTCATACACCCTGTTTCATCTCCAGGACTTTTATTATGTTTTTTTGTTATATGACATTTCCATAATGAATACTACAAACGTGTCTCCCACCGGAGAAGAGAATGCAATGTACCTTTAAGTAACAAAACTGGACTTTTAAACACTTGTACCAATTAGTGACCAATAATGTACCTTTTTCTTTTTTTCTGAGAGTGTAAGTTATTTAATAAAGCAATAATTTCACCATAAACCTGATTGTACCCTTTTCTGAGGGAAGGGAAGGGAGGGGTGTGTGTGTGTGCGTGCGTGCGGCGTATAGTAATAAACTATTAAAACCGATAATGAGCCAGATCTGGGCCGAGTCTGGCACTAATAGCGTGCTTCTGGCTCAAACTCGACCGTGGTCCGGTTATCGCGATTTAGTTATGGCTTGCCGGACTAGGGCCGAGTCATTTGAGCCGCGCCTCAGCCACAACACTCGGCCGAGAGTTTCCCAGATTAGGGCCAGAACTATCGGCCCACTCTACGGCCGTACATCACGGCCGAGACAATGCCGACTCCGCGTGCCGGCATCGGGCCGAGTGTTTTTGATCCGGCGTGCGTGATTCGGCCCGAGTGTGGGCCGATACAATTTTGCTAGCTGGGACAATAACTAGATCCAGAAAAGGGTAAAACGCTGTCTAAAATAAGAGACTGTGCAGCACCAGTGTCTCTTAAAATCCGAATAGTTTATCTCCCGTATCGCTAAGAGAAACAAACTCAGAAAAAGTAAACGGTTTAAACAGTGTTTCTACCGAGGGCTGTTCAGACGAGCCGTCAGTATCAGGGGTCTTATGCAACGAACTAACAGCGTTAACTTTCTTTGGAGCTAAATTGCGGGCTTCTTTGCGTTTTAAAACGGGACAAGCAGCAATTAAATGTCCAACAGCATGGCAATAGAAACATTCTCTATTTTCAGAAACATAAGACTGAGAGGAACTAACAGCAGGTTGTGAAGTGGGGGTGCGGCGAGACATGTCACGCTGAGAACTCGGGGCAAAGTTTGTTTTGTGTGTGAGAACGAATTTATCAGATAAACCCCCCGCGACCCTAAATTGGATAAGCGGTTACAGATAATGGATGGATGGATGTTCATTGAGGTATACCACTATTTTATCCGGAAGATTGTTTTTAAAATCTTCCAGGAGCACCAACTCCTTAAGCTGCTCGATTGTCGTGACCCTACTAGCCGCACACCATCTATCAAACAACAGAGACTTTTCTCTGGCAAATTCTACATACGTCTGGCTGGGGGGGAGACGAACAAACCTCCTGAGCCTTGCCCACTAATTTACACTGAAGCAGCAGAGACCACAAGCATTTAGGCCAAACCTGGGCATTGTACGGCCCCCGGGCCGCATACGGCCCTTTGATTGACTGTGACCGGCCCGTGTAACGTTAATTGGAAATTACAAAATAAACATATTTTCTTATTTTACCTGATGCATGGACTGAAGCTGCATTGCTTTTATTTTGAAGTTGATTTTTATTTACGTACATGATGACGCAAAACGTATATTGAGGCATGGGCGTGATTTGATCGTTGTCACTAAGTCACAAGACGACTTTAGCCCTCAGAAATGTCTGCTCATGCTAAAAAAAGAAAGGTAGATGCCGAATGCAGGGTTTTCAACAAAAATTGGACTGCTAAGTATTTATTTACTGAAGTGAGAGGTAAAGCCGTGTGTTTAGTTTGTGGGGAGCAAATCGTCGTGTTTAAGGACTACAATTTGAGTCGGCATTACGAGACGAAACACGGGGAGAAATACAAGAACGTGACTGATGCTGAAAGGGCGCGGACATCGGAAGCTTTGCTAGCTAAACTGCAAAAGCAGCAAGGCTTTTTTACCAAGCTTCACACATCCAGGGATGCAGCAACCAAGACCAGCTTTGTGATTTTTAATTGTATTGTGGTTATTTTTATTGGCATGTTTAGCGTGTTTTTATGATGCCGTTTTAGTGATGAATTGCCTTTCCCATTGTTTTGTGAAATTCGCTTGAATAAATTACATGTTTTGGAAGGCAACCTCATGTTTTCATTGCTTAATTATAACATATACTTTTACCAGCTTGTCAAAACAATTCTATTTACTGCTTTTTACAAAGAAGTACAGTTAATATTATGCAGAATTGAGATCAGCCTTTTGGCCGGCCCTCCACAATATTTTCTGTTTCTCGTGTGGCCCCATGGAAAAAATAATTGCCCACCCCTGATTTAGGCCAACTAAGAATGGTAGCGATTCGCTCAAAAATCGGAAAATAAGCGTCCACCTCATTTTCCCTGAAAGCAGGACCGATTTGCCGACTCACATCAAAATCCCACTGGAGTCAAGCTATCCGCACTTTGTAAATTTACGGTCAAGCCATCCGCGCTTCAAATCCGAATGCACTTATAGGCGCGTCATTACGGTTTTTCATTGCGGAGAACACCACATCCGCTTTGGGACAGATACAGAGTCTGAAACCCGCGTTTGAGCAGCGATGTCTCTGTTAATAAATAAATGTACGCAATGCTAAAATGGACTAAATGGGCTAAAATTAACAAGCCATTAGGAATATATTTCGTTTTAAATCACTTTAAAGAGGCAAAAAACGCTTTGATTATTTCATATATTTACGTATTTTTTACTTTTCTATAAACACTTAACTGGCTTTGAATAGTAATCCTGGTGGACATGTAGAAATACAGATTACATTTTACTGTCATTAAACAGAGGGACCTCACTGTATAATATTCTCATAGATTTATACTGAATACCTAGCAATATGGATTTCTCAAAAACTGCGCATAATGCGTGAACCATTCCACTGTCATTAAACAGAGGGACCTCTTGGCTATTAACTGTATGATTTTGGCAAAATTTCACTGTGTACTTTTCTCATAAAATCATACTGAATATTTACCAATATGGATTTCTCAAAAATTACCCATAATGCCTAAACCATTCCACTGTCATTAAACAGAGGGACCTCTTGGCTATCAGCTGTATGATTTTGGTAGAATTTCACTGTGTACTTTTCTCATAAACACATATTACATACGTACTGATATGGATTTCTCAAAAATTACCCATAATGCCTAAACCATTCCACTGTCATTAAACAGATGGACCTCTTGGCTATTAACTGTATGATTTTGGCAAAATTTCACTGTGTA
Organism: Hoplias malabaricus; assembly: GCF_029633855.1. Classification (NCBI taxonomy): domain Eukaryota; kingdom Metazoa; phylum Chordata; class Actinopteri; order Characiformes; family Erythrinidae; genus Hoplias; species Hoplias malabaricus. The sequence goes on from NC_089808.1 coordinate 18,804,374, forward strand.
CTTTTCTCATAAAATCATACTAAATATATACAGATATGGATTTCTCAAAAATTACCCATAATGCCTAAACTATTCCACTGTCATTAAACAGAGGGGCCTCTTGGCTATCAGCTGTATGATTTTGGTAGAATTTCACTGTGTACTTTTCTCATAAACACATATTACATAGGTACTGATATGGGTTTCTCAAAATTTACCCATAATGCTAAACCATTCCACTGTCATTAAACAGAGGGGCCTCTTGGCTGTCAACTGTATGATTTTGTTAAGATTTCACTGTATACTTTTCTCATAAAGTCATACTGAATATTTACCGATATGGATTTCTCAAAAATTACCCATAATGCCTAAACCATTCTACTCTTATTAAACAGAGGGACCTCTTGGCTATCAACTGTATGATTTTGACAGAATTTCACTGTATATGCTTCGCATAGATAAGAAAGATATTTTCTGAAGCCCATGGGAAAGGACCTTGTGCATTTTCATGACATATGGCAAAAGCATTTGAGTTACAGTTGTTTTTCTGTGATGCTTGGAAGGGAAACTGCACAGCTGTTTTTAACAGAATCTGGAAATACACAGTAATTCAAGTTCTTCATAACTTTGATAATTATTAACGTTCAAGTTGTTAGGATGTTGGAGTTGGGGGGGATTAGAGGTGATTTGGTAAAGGTTGGAAACTAACCCTAGCTGTCTATGTTTTTGAACATAACCTACATGACAACCAATCAAATGAGAGCATCCGTCCGCTACAGAGCAACCCAGAGCACAGCATGCCATGCTTATGTAACTGCAGGGAAGAGACCACTGATGCAACAGCAGAATATATAGTGCCTTGCGAAAGTATTTGGCCCCCTTGAACTTTTCAAACTTTTGCCACATTTCAGGATTCAAACATAAATATATGAAATTGTAATTTTTGTGAAGAATCAACAACAAGTGGGACACAATCGTGAATAAAATAAAATATCAAATAGAAAACTGAAAAATGGGGCATGCAATATTATTAACGCAAGGGGGGCAAATAATATTGCTCGCCCCACTTTTCAGTTTATTTGTTAAAAATGTTTGACACCCAATAAATTTCATTCCACTTCACAATTGTGTCTCACTATCACTACTAGGATTATATCAGTACACATGAGCATTAACAGCACTCTTTTTCGTCTGGATTATCTCATGTTTATTGGTGTGATTTCTGTCTTTGTTGCAGACCACAGTGTTTCCTGTTGTAGTTTCTCATCACTGCACTCACTTCAGAGAGAATCAAACTAACACAGCGTTCAGCTTTAGAGCACTGAGAGCTTAAACATATTACTGACTCCATCTGATCACATTCACAATGAAAACAAACCTCCTCATCTTCCTCATTATAGCATCAGGTACTTACTATGGAGATGTACTTATAATTATTTGAAAAATGAAAATGTATTCATTTTAAATGTACTATTTATATTCACTTTCTTTCAGGTGTGTTTGCTGCTGATCAAGTTGGACCATCAGAAGATCAGGAAACTAAAGTTTTTAGAAAAGAGGCAGAATTGGTTAAACTGAAATGCTCTTATGTCACAAGTAGCCGAGATATACAGACAGTATCCCAACCAAGCTCTGCTGTATTTGCTCCAGAGAGGTGCTCGAGCAAACAGTTATAGTCATACTTCAGACCCTAGATTTGATTCTACTACATCAGATACATCCACTGAACTCACTGCTACAGAACTAAGACTGGGAGATACAGCTCTGTAATACTGTGCTCTTAGAGTAGCTCGGTGTTACAAAGTGTCAGAGAAGCTTTACAAAAAAACCCACACCTTCTGTTTGTTTGAACACAAGGAGATCAAAGTAATATCCAAACCACAATGCATTATCTGTTATTACACTCACTGTGATAAAAAAAAAAAAAACAATGAATTTCATTATTTTTTAAAGTTATTTTTAAAACAAAAATAGTAATGTGTCCTTAATTAAAAACATGTATTTCATGCAGCTATCACTTAAAAGAATTTTGTTTTATTTTATATTAAATGATTTAGTCAGATAGGGCGGCACGGTGGCGCAGCAGGTAGTGTCGCAGTCACACAGCTCCAGGGGCCTGGAGGTTGTGTGTTCGATTCCCGCTCCAGGTGACTGTCTGTGAGGAGTTGGTGTGTTCTCCCCGTGTCCGCGTGGGTTTCCTCCGGGTGCTCCGGTTTCCTCCCACAGTCCAAAAACACACGTTGCAGGTGGATTGGCGACTCGAAAGTGTCCGTAGGTGTGAGTGTGTGAGTGAATGTGTGTGTGTCTGTGTTGCCCTGTGAAGGACTGGCGTCCCCTCCAGGGTGTATTCCCGCCTTGCGCCCGATGATTCCAGGTAGGCTCTGGACCCCCCGCGACCCTAAATTGGATAAGCGGTTACAGATAATGGATGGATGGATGGATGGATTTAGTCAGATTTTCTATTGCTAGGTGTTAAAAGCACTTCTTAAAATGTCAGAGCTAAGAATAAAAATAATTACTTATTACAATTCAATTGAACATGATACTTCGCGTAAATAAATTACTGTATGTTATATATATACATTTTTGCAAGTCATGTGAGAGATAGAAGTGCATCTTTAAAGATAAGAATATCAGCAAAAAGTTAATTTATTTCAGTAATTCAAAAAGTGAAACTCATTATATAGATTCATTGCAAACAGAGTGATCTATTTCAAGTGTTTATTTCTTTTAATGTTATGGCATACAGCCAATGAAAACACAAAGTCATTATCTAAATATTATTATTATTAATATTATATAAGAGCAGTTTAAGAAATGATTTTATTTATACAGAAATGTTGGCCTACTGAAATGTATGTACAGTATATGCACCCAATACATGTTCTGGGCTCCTTTTGCATGATTTACTGCATCAATGTTGTGTGGCATGGAGACGTGCCTGTGGCACTGCTGAACAGTTATGGAAGTCCAGGTTGCATTAATAGAGGCCTTCAGCTCATCTGCACTGTTGGGTCTCGTGTCTCTCATCTTCCTCTGGAACCCTATAGATTCTCTATGGGGTTTAGGTCAGGCAAGTTTGCTGGCCAAGAAAGCTCAGTGATACTGTGGTTATTAAACCAGGTATCACAACATTGTGGCAGTGTGGACAGGTGCCAATTCCTGCTGGAATATGAAATCCACATCTCAATAAAGCTTGTCAGTAGAGGGAAGCATGAAGTGCACTAAAATGGTAGATGGCTGTGCTGACTTTAGACTTGATATAACACAGTGGACCGACACTAGCAGATGACATGGCTCCCTAAACCATCACTGATTGTGGAAACTTCACACCAGACTCAAACAGCTTAGATTGTGTGCCTCTCTACTCTGCAAACATGCAAAAATTTCTTCCATCTTAAAACAATAATTTGGACCACTGAGCAACAGTCCAATCCTTCTTCTGGATACCGGCCCTCCAGGACTGGAGTTGTGTACCCCTGGTCTTGACACAAGGAATGCGACAGTTGTAGCCTATGTCCTGGATACGTATGTGTGTGGTGACTCCAGCAGCAGTCCACTCCTTGTGAAGTTTCCCCCAAATTTATGAATGGCCTTTTCTTGACAATCCTTTTTAAGGCTGCAGCTATCCTTGTAGCTTTTTTGCCTTTGTCTACCACATTTTTCTTCTACTCAACTTTCCATTAATATGGAATTAGCGCTGCAAAAACTGCACTATGTAACTACTGGAAAAATGTAGAACGCCCCCAACCCACTACAACCAGCAGCTCCCTCTTGATTTCTGGACAGTGCTGTAAAAGTGAATTACACCCTGTAACTGTAGGGGAGCCGAGAGCAAGAGTACCACATTTTATTTAGGGTGCATCCAGAAAACATAAGTTACAGATTTTTCCTAGACATTTTTTCTTCTCCTCCATGACTCGGAAACTGACCCTGTGACCCCATAGTAACACCTGTTCGAATACCAGAGTAGACTAAAACCAAGCCACTTAAAATCCCCAAATAAACACCTTTCAGCTGAGAATACACAAATGGTATGTACCCAGCATATCTATTAAAAGATTTTATATTGAGATCACTGCAGGCACCGACAAAATACACAAAGAGGGCTATACACAAAATTAACACCTCACAAATATGCAGCAGGCGCAGCAGGTAGTGTTGCAGTCACACAGCTCCAGGGGCCTGGAGGTTGTGGGTTCAATTCCCGCTCCGGGTGACTGTCTGTGAGGAGTTGGTGTGTTCTCCCCGTGTCTGCGTGGGTTTCCTCCCACAGTCCAAAAACACACGTTGGTAGGTGGATTGGAGACTCAAAAGTGTCCATAGGTGTGAGTGTGTGAGTGAATATGTGTGTGTGTCTGTGTTGCCCTGTGAAGGACTGGCGCCCCCTCCAGTGTGTATTCCCGCCTTGCGTCCAATGATTCCAGGTAGGCTCTGGACCCACCGCGACCCTGAATTGGATAAGCGGTTACAGGTAATGAATGAATGAATGAAAATATGCAGCAAATATAAGCAGGTGTTTAACATTCTCAAGATAAAATGAACAGAATTGCAATATATATCCAGGCTGTATATATGTGAATGTTGAAAGAATTGGCACAATATTTTATTTGTGTGTGGGCCAACACAAAAAGTAACACAAAATTTGTGTCTTTTGGTGTTTTTTATTCAGCAATATATTTTTAAATACAAAGTTAAAGCAATTAGAACATTTTTTGTTTAATTCAAAAGAGTTCACCTCTTATACTCTCTCAGTGCACCATAAACCATCACTTGTTTTGGCTTGGGGTTCTGTGTTTTCAATGAGACTTAGAACAAACAAAATTAAGTTAAAATAAAATCCCCTCCCCCCAAACAAATACATTAAATAACAAGAAAAACACAACGACATGTTCTGCACAGTGTCCTCTGCAGATATGATAGAAGAGTGAATAATCTACAGTGCTTTCTGTGTCCTGTAATCCCCAATAACATATAGGTACAGATCTAGTAAATTATATAAAATAATAATTTTAAAATAATGGAGATCCCCCAAATTTTCTCAGCATATTTTTATATTTTTATGTTTTTGTAAACATACTGACAGAAGATCCATCATTAACATTAACATAAATGAACTAAAACATATCATAAATGAACTAAAACATATCATAAAAAATAAAAATTAAAAATTAAACCTGCCACCATTCCTCCCCTGACAGGTCATACTATTGTATAGAATACTAGGCAGGTATCCTTAATAAGACACGTCCCAGCAAGGACGGCTATAACACTTTTAGAAATGACAACTGTTCTTGGACGAATTGGCCTGGGTGACTTTAAGAGTCAGTTAAAACTGGACACAGCTTATATACTTATACTTATATGTGCTTTGATGTTGCACAGTGGGTGTAACTGATGGGAGTGGTCTTAACAGATCTGGAGCTCTGGAACAATGATTAAGGTGAATCCAGACTTTTCGTTCTTTTACCTTTACAGCTGTAGGGGTAGCTAGAATCACTTCAAATGGTCCTTTCCGTCTGGGCTCAGTCCAGCCTCTCTTGAACATTTTGACGTAGACGTAGTCCCCAGGGAGCACTTCCTTCAGTCCTTCATCAGCAATAGTCAAGGTCCTCTCTCTGGTGGCTCCTTTCACCTGAGCGAAAATCTCTCTGTGGATTTTTGTCAGACATTTGACATATTCTTGTAGTTCTTTTTGCAATTGTTCAAGGTTGGGGCCACAGGTATGTCCCTTCAAGTATGTTACTGGTATTGGTCGACCAGTTAACATCTCATGAGCCGTTAGGTGAGTGACTCTGTTGGTGGACATTCTCATGCTCATCAATGCTAAAGGCAGTGCATCTAACCAATTTATTTTCTGTTTACTGTCTGCCTTAATCTTTGCACGAATTATTCCATTTTGCCTTTCTACTCTGCCTTGTGACTGAGGATGATAAACACACCCTAGTCTGTGTTTGATTCTCAGTGCTTGTGAGATTTTCTGAATCACTTTGTTCACAAAATGTTGACTATTGTCTGAACTTATTTTATCAGGTATTCCAAATCTAGGTATGACTTCTCTAAGGAGAAATCTAGCTGCTGCATCTGCTGTTTCCCTAGTTGTAGCCTGAGCCTCTGTCCACCGACTGAAAATGTCAACAATCACAATTATGTATCTATACTTCCCCACAGGCTTTCCCATGTCCATATAATCCATCATCACCTAAATGGTCAATCTGGAACAGGAATATGACCTAAAGGTGCATTCATAGATTTTCTTTAGTTATATTCTACACACACAGTGCAGTTAGTCAAGACATGATCTACTGTTGGAACCAAATAAGGAGACCACCAATCTTGCTTTATCTGCTTTATCACTTCCTTTCTATGCACATGAGATTGTCCATGCGCTTCTTGTATCAGAATGTTCAGCTATGTTAGTGGAGCTACAAACAGACCATTTGGTCCATACTAGATGTCATGAATATTTGAGGCCCCCCTTTTCAGCCAGTTGTCTTTCTCAAATGAGCTTGCTTGTTCCTGCGCCTCTTTCAGGCTAGTCAGATCAGCCACTAACCCTGTATCTTCCCCATCTGCTATACGAAACCTCCCCATAGTGGGAAATTTTGTCTTGGCTGTTGCTGCATCCTTAGCCTCTTGATCTGCAAAATTATTACCCCTGGTAACAATAGAATCATCAGTTCTGTGTCCTTCACTTTTCACTATGGCTAGCTTATCTGGAAGTTGGATTGCAGCCAATAGTTCAGATATGGCTTGCCCATGTGCTATTTGAGAACAAACCCCCTCTGTGCCCATGCTGCAGCATGCAGATGACACACTCCTCCTGCATATGCACTGAATACACTTTCTTGCCCTTGGCTAGTTGGCATGCAGTAATCAGTGCTTTAAGTTCAGCCAATTGTGCTGAACAGGGTTGTGGAACACTAGCTTTAAACAGCGTCTCAAAGTGATCACTTAGATTATACTTGACTACAGCATAGCCAGCCAAGTTGCCCTCGGGTCCCCTAAAGCATGAGCCATCTACAAAAAGAATTAAGTCATTTTCCAGTAGTGGTTCTGTTTCCAAATCTAATCTAGGTTTCAACAAAGTTCTAGTTACCAATTCGCAGTCATGTGGTGTTCCCTCATCTGGAGTTGCTACTCTTTCTGCCGGGTTGACTTTTGAACATCGTCTTATGGTTAGCTCTGGTGCCGACAGAATACCATCATATCCAGTTCTTCTAGCATTTGTTAAAACAAAAGATCCTGATGTCAACAGAGTGTATATAGCGTGATTTGTAAATAACTCAACTCTGTGTCCTATTGTGATTGCTGTTGCTTTTTCATATGCAAATGCTGCTGCAGCTAACCCTTGGTAGCATGGTGGCATACCTTGTTCTATTTTGTCTAGCAGACTGCTAAAATAGGCAATTGGTTGACTCTACTTGTTGTTTTCCTGTGTCAATACTGCATTTACATATCCATTTTTAAGTGCTACGAACAATTGAAAGGTCTTAGAGTGATCTGGATTGGCAAGTGCAGGTGCTGTACATAAATCTGTTTTAATTTTCTCAAATGCTTCAAGTTCAAGTTTAAGAAGTTCAAGAAGTTTATTGTCGTTTCAGCAGTACACCGTGTTTACAGTACACAGTGAAACGAAATAGTGTTCCTCCAGGACCAAGGTGCTACATAAAACAATACACAACATTAAAGTGCAACTAGTGCAAAGGGAGGGGGGGGCGTGGGAGAGAGACACTGTAATTTAAAGTGTATTTGTGCTGTAAATGGTAACTGGATGTAAACAGGACATGTGTAAACAGTACACTCATTTTCAGTCCAACAGACCAGTGTGTGTGTGTGTGTGTGTGTGTGTGTGTGAAGAAGTGTGTGTGTGTGCGCGCTTCTTCAGTCCAGTCTCAGTCTCTAGGTGTTCAGGAGTCTGATAGCATGTGGGAAGAAGCTGTTACGGAGTCTGCTGAGTGCTTTGCGGGTGCAGCGAGTGGTGTAGATTCCCTCTGTGATGGAGGGAAGAGACATACCGATAATCTTCTCAGCTGTCCTCACGATCCGCTGGAGGGACTTGCGATCTGCCACAGTACAGTTCCCAAACAAGACAATGATGCAGTTGGTCATGATGCTCTCCATGACTCCTCTGTAAAAAGTGGTGAGGATAGGAGGTGGGAGATGAGCCTTCTTCAGCCTTTGCAGAAAGTAGAGGCGTTGCTGGGCTTTCTTTCTGATGTTACTGGTGTTAGTAGACCAGGTGAGGTCATCCGCTAGGTGAACACCAAGGAATTGGGTATTCTTGACAATCTCCACAGCAGAGTTGTTGATGTTCAGCGGCGAGTGCTCATCCCTTGTTTTTCTCAAGTCTACAACCATCTCTTTGGTTTTGTCCACGTTCAGAGACAGGTTGTTGACACCAGTCAGTTAGCCGTTGCACCTCCTCTCTGTATGCTGACTTGTCGTTCTTACCGATGAGACCCACAACAGCCGTGTCATCAGCGAACTTGATGATATGATTTGAGCTGTGCATCGCTGCACAATCATGGTTCAGCAGTGTGAACAGCAGTGGACTGAGCACACAGCCCTGGGGGTCTCCCGTGTTCAGTGTGATGGTGCTGGAGGTGTTCCTACCGATCCGGACTGACTGAGGTCTTCCAGTCAGGAAGTCCAGGATCCAGTTGCAGAGAGAAGTGTTAAGGCCCAGTATATTCAGCTTCCCGATCAGGTGCTGAGGAATGATGGTGTTGAATGCTGAGCTGCTTCTTCATCCCAGACTATTTTTCCTAAGTTCTGTTGCCCCGTGCTGCGAATTAGCCTTCTTAAAGGAGCCGTTTTTAAGGCAAAGTCACAAATACATTGTCTGCTGTATCCTGCCATACCCAAAAAGGTTAACATTTCAGATATTGTTGTTGGTTTGGGTGCGCTTTGAACTGTCTTAATGTGTGATGGCATTATTGCTCTTTCATTCCCTCTTAGTCGTCTCCCTAAGTAATCTACCTCTTCTCTGCAGAATTGTAGTTTCTCCCGGTTCACTTTATGTCCTTTCTCTGCCAAAATAGTTAAGAGAGTAATCGTATCAGCTTCACATTGTACCTTATTGGGAGAGGCAATCAGTAGATCATCCACATACATCAACAAGGTGCTTTCAATCTTTACGTCATTTAAGTCTGCTGCCACTATTCTGTTAAATACTGATGGACTCTCATAATACCCTTGTGGCATTCTAGTGTATGTGTATTGTTTTCCTCCATAACTAAAAGCAAAGAGGTGTCTTGATTGTTCATGCAGAGGGATGCTAAATATGCTGAACAGAAGTCAATCACTGAATAATATTTAGCATCTGATGGAATGCTTAAAATGTAAGGTTCTGGTACTCGGGATTTCTGCTTCAACAATTGCATTAATAGCTCGCAAATCATGTACCAACCTCCACTTGTCAGAATTTAACTTTCTTACAGGAAATATGGGAGTATGGCATGGGCTTCTAGTTTCTACCAACACAACAGCTTGCCCTAGGCCCTCAATTGTTGGTCTAACCCCTTCATATGCAGCTGTGCTCAAAGGATATTGTCTCTGATAGGAAAGTTGCACATTTGGTTTTACTTTAATTTGTACTGCACCAGCTGACTTTACTAGCCCTACATCTGTATGGTGCTGAGTCCACAATTGGTTTGGAATCTGTTTCAGCAGTTCTTCTTGCTCGGAGGTCAGCACATATTGTGTTATTGGTCTACTTCTGTTCACTACCACCCTCTCTGCTACTGCTCTGTCTACTGATCTCATAGTCACCTTGAAGTACGCGGCATCTAAGGATCTGTAAATGTTTTCATTGTCAGTTTTTACAAAATTTATTTCTTTACTAGCCTTCATCATCGGCCCTAAATCTTTTGGCTCACTGTCTTTCATTATCATTAAGGAAACATGTGGAATAGCGTATATACCACTGTATCATTGTCTCATCTAAGCTTACCTCTACTGCTGCATCTTGTGGCCCTATTATAAGATCACCTGTTTTGAGTAGACTATGCTTTCCTTCCAAATTTTCTTCCCATGCTGTGTTGTAGGCCTCATGCTATCTTGGTCATACAGCAGTGTACAGTATTATTCATCTGAAACTCTCCTCAATTCAGGTCTAATTGCTTTCAGCCATTTTTCCCAAATTAGAAAATTATTTAGTAGGTTTTGTTCTTCTAATCTCAACCAATATACAGTAGGCCTTATTTGTTCACATTCATTTACTGTATTCAGAATCATCTGCCACACTTGAGTTGGGAAACTTATCAGTACGCCATCCGGTGTACATTTTATGTCAGCATTGAGTTTACATAATACATCTCTTCCTAGTAGGTTGATTGGATATGCTTCTGAATAAAGCAAAGGCATGGTTACTTTTTGATTGTCAATGGTCAATTCCAAGGGCTCAGTAAATCTTAACGTTTGCATTTTCCCAGAGAAACCTTGAGTCCTAATTTTTTCATTAGACAGGGGGAGGTGAGCACCTTGTGGGCCAATCACGGAGTGTGTGGCACCTGTATAAATTAAGAATTTCAAATTTTGTTGACAATTTATGCTAATTGGCACTACTGGTTCTTCATTTGCCATTGTTGAGGCAACCAAATTTAGATAATCCCCCCTTAGGTCTCCTGGGCACCTTCAATACCATTCTTGATTCTGGTAATAATGACTGTAGTGGCCTGGCTTACCACAAGTCCAGCAGTATACAGGAGATCTCTGATACTGTTGTGCTTCTGACTGTCTTGTCTGCTGCACACTGTCTTGTGGGAAAATATTTGTAGGAGGTATGCTCATTGGTCTAAATGCCCCACGGCCCCTGCCTCTTCCTCTGCCTCTACCTCTTCCTCCTGTTCCACCAACATACACATTACTTGGAGGCATCATAGAGGTGTGAGCTGGGCCCGTGTGCATAGGTGCTGTATTTTGAGTGTTAATGTTTTGAGTGTTATGGGCCACTGGGTGTGTTTGAACTGGCTGGTTTGATAGTATCACTACTGCTGCCTGTGTTATTGGATCTTTCAGTTCAGGACCTGTTTGATTTGATGACTGAGTTATCACTGCCATTACTTCCTCTTTCTTTTTCTCTTTTTTCTTCAAATCTGTCAATTGGGCTCTCTGTAGCTGTAAAGTTAGTTTTTCCATGTTCTCCTTCTCCTGCTCTTTCTTTTTCATGCATCTTTCTACATGGTGTATAATGTGGTCTTTCATCATCCCACAGCCTGTTTCTATACTGATCTAATGGGTCCTAATCCCATCTCTGGGACATAGACATTGATTGTAAGTGAGCCATGGAATAAACGTTTTCCGTCCTTATTTTTCCAACTGTCTGTGACAGTGTGGCTTTAACATCTCCTACAGCTATTTTGTGTCCTGTGGTTCTCTCTTCAAAGGCAGTTATCCACCTTTGTCCCCCAGTATTGATATTAGGCAGCTGATCATTTAGCCCTTTCAGATCCATAAAGGACCATGGGACATGTGCACTTTTTATCCCTTTTGTACAGCAGTGGACATTACTTGGATAACTGTTTGCTCTTCAGCCTTTCTGATTGCCTGAGGTATGGTTGCTCTTCTGTCTTTTCACATGAGTCATCCTCACTCTCCTCATCACTGATTTCAGACCTTTGATATTTGATACATGCTGTTTCTATTTGTCCCCTTAGCTAATTTTTTATCCTCTTCAGCACATTCTAGTTCCTATAGGTCCTGTGTCCTTTTCCTCTCTAGCTTTTCACGTACTTCCCTGGATATCTCCTGAAACTTCTCTCTTGCTTTCTCCCTTTGCTGTATTCTTTCAAGCTCTTCTGTAAGATCTTTGTGTTTTTGTTGTGCTAATTCAGCCTCCATCTTTCCTACTTCATCTAATATTTTCCGCTGTCTTGTTCTAGCATGCTCTTCTGCTTCTATCACTACCTCCCCTGTTATTCTCCTTGGCACTCCTTCTGTATTAGTACACACAGATGCTCTAGGTCAAGAGTCATGGTTTAGCCCGCCCTCAGCTGCTTGAGCTGAGGCTGTTGGCTTTGCAGCTGTTAGCAGACCCCTGTTAAGGGTGTTTGCTGAAAAAACATAATTTTTCTGCTCTATTTGACTTTGTCGTCTCAAATCTGTCATAGACAGGCCTGTGTTTTCACTTCTACTGGTGTCATGACAGGGTTATTTGGTAATTTCAGACAATATTCTAGTTCTTCTACTCTCTCTGGAGAACAGGCTCTTTCAGAATAGGAATGCTGTTCATTGGGGTAAATTCTTATACCACCTGACATTTTAATCTCAGCATTCTGCCATCCTGTTTCTGACAAAACAGGATATATACCTGCACCCTTTATTTCAGGGGCATACGGTGGGGGTCCATCTTTAACTCCCTGTCTTCCTTCATCACTGTGTCTCTTATCTTTTCCAGGGACTTCCCTTTCTTTCTCCTGCACTTTTTCTCTCATGGGTTCCTGCTCTTTATCAATGGGTTAATCTCACTACTTCCACTTAAACTGTGTGTGTGGTGTGTAATCAAACTAATCCTGTTTGTGTATATATATATATATATATATATATATATGTGTGTGTGTGTGTGTGTGAATAGTTTCACACTTCCCTTACTCAGTTTGGCTTCTCTCTCTCTCTCTCTCTCTGTCTTTCTCCTTCTGCCTTGTATTGATGGCACCACCTGCTTTCAGATTTATTCTGGTGGTCCTGTAACACACAAATTTGCTTGACAAAAATATATATACATGTTAATTTATCCACATTAATTCCTTACCTTATTTTATGTGTATATTATTAAAATTATTACTTTTTAATAATAAGACCTATTAATGATTAAACCTTACAGTTTCCCCAATGTACCCTATTAATAACTCCGCTTTAACCTGTTTCTCCTTTTGTCTATTCTCAGCATCTAAAAAACATCTTTCTGGAGCTCATTTTCTATTGTTTTCTTAATTTACGGTCTCCCAGAAAGTTCATTTAATTTTACTTTTTATTTATTTATTTAAAAATGTCTTCTGTTCAAGGCTCATTTTCATTACAAATAAACAAAGCCCTCTTAAATATGAGGTTCATCAAATCATTTACCATAACTGTCCTTGAACGAAGCTTTTAACATTACAAATTTCTTTCCCTATTAATTTCTAAATCTCTCATTCTTCATCACATTTTCCCACTTTCTCTAAACACACCCACAGAAAATGTATGGCTCCAAGGGAGAGACTAGTTCTGCCCACACACTCATGATGGACCAAAGAAGGGAGCGGGGTGATCATTCCCCCACCTGCACTTGGCACTCACAAACATAACTCTTTCAGCTGACCATACACACACACACATAGAATGGGAAAGGGAGGGGTGAGAGACACACTCACACTGACACACATACACAGCAAGACACTCCTTTTTCTTAACTCACTAAGCAAACACACATGCATCACTTTCAATATTTAACACAATTCTCAACCTGTCTCTCTGTACACACACAATGCTCTCCTGGAGCTGTATTTTTGTGCGTGGGTCTGGAGTTAAGCACAGCCTCCTCATTCCAATCAAACTCCACCACTAATTTTTTCAAAGTCACACTTTTTCTCTTGGGCAGTTCCAGATCATACCTCGCTGCTAGATAGTCAATCTCATCAACTAGAATGACTAGGAGAGAAGCAGCCCTTCCTCTCTCCCAAAAAACTTCTCTTTTCTCCATAATCACCTTCGCACATAACTCTCTGCACTGTCTGTGGTCCACTTCTTCATTTTGAAGCGGATCAAACTGTCCCCATGGTAACAATTCGAGACCCATTATAGCTTCTAAAACCAGACTGTCAGACAGTAAAACATTCATTACAGGCGTTAACAAACTTTTCATCCAGATCATTCTTATTCTTTCTGGCAACCTCAAATATGGAAACATAGCATGTGACAAATACAGATTACGAAAGTCTGTAAGCCTCCACAATTTGTTATTTATCAGCTCTGTAGACTGCCAACACTCTTTACCTGTTCTTTCCCTGTAAGTTTTTTCAAGCCAAAAATGAGTCCTTATTCCTTGCGTTTCTACTAGTAAGTCAAGGTTCTCATCCATAGTGGACATTTTACATAAAATTTCACACCAATAAGCCTTACTGACAAATCACTTCCTGCCTGATGGTCAACTATTCTGCTCAACCATGGTTTGCTTGAGTAAATTAAACAATCACCGTTCCAAAATTCAATCAGTCTCCACACACTTGTCTGCCAAATACCAAATGACTTGCCTGAAGGTTTAACATAGTCTGCTCCTACAAAAATAACTGTTATTTTTAAAGACTTTCAATGCAGTTTCAAGGCTGAACATATTCTATTCCCAACATATCTTCTATTCATTCTTTAATACAAATAATCTCTTAACTCTACCATTCTATAGTTTTTCATCTGTTATTGCTACAACAACAGTATTATTGATGGTCTCTTTTAATTGTAGCCCTCCAGTTGCTTACAGATTTTTGTAATTTTTTGTCCTGTTCTTCTTTATATTACTAAATTAATCAAAATTCTCAATTGTGTTATTATTATATCATAAAACACAATAATACTAATCGAAGCAGGCATTCCTGCTGGTAGTATTTTCTTACTTAACCATAGTCGAACAAACACAAAACTCTTGGTACCTTCCATGTGCTTTTTTCTCTCTCTTTCTGTGCACTTTTTTATTTTTCCTTCTCTTTTCTCTATACTTTTCTGAGCTCTTTCTCTTTCTGTTTTTACTTTTTATTCAACCAAAGATTTTTACGTATTTTATTCTTTTTATGTTTGCGGCCTTTGTTTTAGCTTTTCAAAGGACCAACAACTGTATTTTAAATTTTTGGCTTTTTATTTGGCTGTTTTTTCTAACTATTACACCTTTTTATGTGTTTTTCAAAAGTCTTTTTCACAAGCCTTCTTCACATATCAAATCACAACACCACTGCATTACAACTTTTTGTGGCAGAGAGACACAAACTCATCAATATGCAGAATTTATATGAAAAAAGGTTGGTTCTCTCACCCCCAAAATGAAATGCAAATGTTCTGGTGCTGATAACGATCTTTGCCACCGGTCAGGGTCTCTCAGAGTCCCTGTACGGGCCACCAAACTGTCGTTCCATGGCGTGTTGATCTCGTAGCTAGTCTAACTATAATACTTGAAAGGCTAAGTCTGAATAAAAGATTCTAGTCTAAAAAATACTTGAAGACGACCTTTTGGAAGATAAGCAGGTGCAGTTTTTATTTTCTTAAAGCATTGGAGAGCAATCAGAAGCCTTCAGAGCACTCACACCTGATACAAGGAGAAACACAGTTTATTTAGGTAACTTTTGGGGTGAGATCATCTCGCCCCTCCTATTTTTAACAAGGTTGTTTACTATAAGCTACCATTGTCTCCAAAATAAGTGTTTTCTACCTCAACAAAATGTTACCAGGCTGTCTCATATTATTCCACACACCATTCTCTTCACTACAGAGTTCATGCCCGAGTCATGAATTCAAGTGTCTTTCTATACATAAGACTCTTTTGTTTAAAACAAACACGTTTGTATATTTGTCAGTCATATGTCTCTATATTCTTTGTTTCTCACAGCCACATGTCTCTATATTTTTGTGTGTGCGGAAAATCCCATGCCTGGCTTAATGTCCTATGCCTGACCTATGAATAAGTGGATTCATATGTTTTTCGCATGCTCAATCTCCATCTCCATCAGTACCAAGAAAGAAAAGAAAATAATTAAAAACAGCAAGTTAGGACTAAACAGACCTAGTTTGTCCATACTGCAGTCCCATCTACATTCACTGGCTACCGCAGCAAAATCCTCCTCCTTTTAGTAACTTAGCCCCACTCCTTTCTTAATTGGACTAACCCAACTCTGGCAAAGGGGTAACAAAGTTACTTACAAGAAGATATTTATTCCCTACAATATATCCATTGACAGATATCCCCAGCACATCTTATTCCGGCTTCACCGGTGATTATTTACCTATGTACATAGTTTGTTACTCTTTTTACTTATTTGCTTTTTCCCTTTCACAGGTTCCCGGATCCAGCTCTTCCCTCCTCCTCTCTATACTTCACCGTGGGCCCTTCGGCTAGCACAAAGAGAGACAGGAAATTTGCCGCCATTCCCCCGAGCACAGGACCTGAAACACAAGATAAGTAATAATACCAGCATACATTCCTTAACCAATTCACTGACCTCATCACAGTGTACTGTACAGAGCCGACATTTTAACAAATTATAATGACATTACTTATAACTATATTAATTTAATTTAATGAATATTCACAGATACTTCAGATTTAACTTTTAAAGTATTTTTTATTGCCAATTCCTTGCTTTTTAACACAAAGAAAAATATTCAATGTGGGACATATTTTGCTCCTTTTATCAAGAATTAGTTATATAAGAAACAATGACATAAAATATGTCAAAAAGTATCCAGACACTTTTCATTAAGTGAATTCAGTACTTTTAGGGTGCATCGACTGCTGACAAAGGAGGTTAAATATATATTCACAGCTGACCTCTCTGTATAAATGTCTGGAGAGGTTCACATAAAACATCTCTCAACAGCTCTCAAAACATCAGTTTAAGCTGTTTAAAAACATCTATTAATGAAATGAAGGAGCAAAAGGAGGTTGTACAAAGTACTAACACCATGGATGCCAATAATTGTGGCACACATGATTTCATACAAAAGTTTTATTTTTCAATGTGTGATATTTTTCCCACCAAATAAAGGCACATGAATTAAAGTGTAGATTTTTTTTTGTATTGTTGTCCTATATTATTATTATTTTTTAATAATTTATTAGAAGGGGCGGCACGGTGGCGCAGCAGGTAGTGTCGCAGTCACACAGCTCCAGGGACCTGGAGGTTGTGGGTTCGATTCCCGCTCTGGGGACAACTACTGTGAGTAGTTGGTGTGTTTTCCCCATGTCTGCGTGGGTTTCCTCCGGGTGCTCCGATTTCCTCCCACAGTCCAAAAAAAACGTTGGTAGGTAGATTGGAGACTCAAAAGTGTCCGCAGGTGTGAGTGTGTGAGTGAATGTGTGTGTGAGTCTGTGTTGCCCTGTGAAGGACTGGCGCCCCCTCCAGGGTGTATTCCCACCTTGCGCCCAATGATTCCATATAGGCTCTGGACCCACCGCAACCCTGAATTGGATAAGCGGTTACAGATAATGAATGAATGAATGAATTTATTAGAAGAAAAAGAACACAGGGGTGCCAATAATTATGGAGAGCGCTGTAAATCAGCTCCTGTTTCTAGATCATAAATATCACTCTGACATAAGAAACTCCACCACTCCAGAGAACACAGTTCCACAGCTTCGAATCTCATTGGTTGGGGGCTTTATACCCTTCTAACCAATAATTTAAATTCATTATTGTAAACTTAAGCATGTGCAGCTGCTCCAAATGCTCAGTTATTCATCACAGACATGTGGACAGCCATTTAAAGGAACATTTGATTGTATTTTTAGCTTCAAAATAATTATGATGCTTCACTGACCTGTAATTTTGAGAATGGATTGTTTGTTGTTAATACTCTGGGTTAGCATTGCTGGAATTGCACTACGTAACTTCTGGAGGAGTCTGTTTATATCCTGGTAACCCTTGGTGTGTCTGGTCTGTTTATAGCTCTGTAACACTCTGGCCTGTCTGTAACTCCGGTCTGTTTGTTGGCCCTTATTCAGTGTTCAGTTCCCTTGGTCTGTGTTTAGTCTTTAGTCCTGTGTCTGTTAACTTTAGTTCAGTCTTGTTTGTACGGTCATTTTGTTTCTGTTTTGTTTTGTTGTCTTATCTGTATTAAACCTGTTGTGTTATTGCGTTTGCATCCACCTCTGTCAGTACACCCGGTCGTGACAATCACCCAAAGTTCATGGTGATCTTGTTTCGGATAAGAGGGTGGATGGCAGTATGGGCAAAGGGTTCAGTAAAATTTCATTGGATCACTTTATTGCGTTCCTTCTGCTGATTCTTCTTTCTCACTCAGCATCTTTAAACACACTTTAATATATCTTCATGCTAGGCATTACAACA
The DNA here is from genome assembly GCF_029633855.1 of Hoplias malabaricus. NCBI lineage: Eukaryota > Metazoa > Chordata > Actinopteri > Characiformes > Erythrinidae > Hoplias > Hoplias malabaricus. Next base: position 18,822,385 of record NC_089808.1, read on the forward strand.
TTAAATCCACTGATGTATATTTATGGAAAATGTAAACATGTCAACAGAAGGTCTATCATTAACATTATCAGATGAAATGAAATTAAAGAACTTTATTGTGAACTAAGGGTAGGTGGGTGGAGCTAGAACACAAAGAAAATACATCAAGACAACCCTGCTATTAATGTTCAGTCCTGGAGATCTGAACTCACACTGTGAAAAAATAATGCTGCTCTTCATGTCTGTATTCATACTGGTTTCCAGTATTGGTAAGTTATAAAAACACATTTCATTCTGCCATAAAAGTAACATAGCAGCATAATAGTGTATTTTCATTGCATCAAAGTCTTTCATCCATCCATCCATTATCTGTAACCGCTTATCCAATTCAGGGTCACGGTGGGTCCAGAGCCTACCTGGAATTCATCAAAGTCTTTAATTATCTTAAATATTTTAATATGATAGTTAATGTGTGATATCTCTGTACTATTGACCTCTTCTCACAAACCCAAACAAATGTGTTTTTGAGGGAAGGCAGCAGTTCCACACTGTCCTGTACGTACCACCTCTCATTCTCCACTGGTATCTAGTCTAGGGCATGACTGAGGATGGGTCAAGGCTAGCAAATAATCCAGCAGTTTAAGAACAATATGCTTAAACAAGTGATTGTAAGAACTTCAAATACTTATGATTTTTTCACTGGTATCTGCTAGAGTAGCAAAATACTCATAAAATACAACAAAATACAAGTCTTGTACATAATTTTTATGTACAAGATTTTTATGTACATAATTCAAAGTAAAGAAGGCAGAAAGAAGGCAAATTAAGACTAGATTTAGTCACGATCAGGAAGTGGAGGCACAGTGCGCAACAGCAGCATCACATGCAATACAAGGCCTGTGGCTTCTCTGGGAGAATCTAGAAAAGCAGAAAATCACTTGGCAAGAATTGTGGGTGATGGAGGCAAGTCATATTAAGTTTTTACTTGGAGCAACTTATGATGTCCTTCCAACTCCACAAAATCTTGGACAGTGGGTAGGTGAAGACCCTAGCTGTAGATTATGTACAGGAGTTGACACGCTGAAGCATATTCTGTCAGCTTGTAAGGTTAATTTGTTGCAAGGGAGGTATACATGGAGATATAATCAGGTGCTAAGGGTGTTGGACAGCAAATACTTAGAGATAAATGCATTGACAAGAGGTTGTAGTAAAAAAGTGTTTAGGTTTGAGTGTGGGGGGAAGGTATTTGAGAGTGTGCACAGGCTATAAATATTGGTAGATATTTAAGCACAAGATTGGAAATTGCTGCTGGACATAGGTAATAAACTGCATTTTCCAAAGTGCATTGAATCAACAACACTAAGGCCAGATATGGTGCTGTACACTGAAAGTAAATGGAAGTAGATTTTAGGGGACTTGTAGCCAAGTATGCCACATCCCTGCTTGAGCTGTGAAGGAGGTATCAGAAACAGCTGAAAGGTCTAGTCAGTGGTTGCGGATAAGGAGAACACAGACTAGTTGGGGATATGCACTGTAGAGGTGCTGTTGTGGTGGTTGGTGATGTAGCACGTAAAGGTCACCTGGAACTGGTGGAACTGAGCATGCATTAACGGTGCCAGTGGGGCTAGGTATGTCACGATGGGGTGTGTGTGGGAGGTCAAGGAAGGCCCAGGTATGCTGAACCGTTTTCAGACTCTGGATCTAAATTAAGAAATGGAGAAATTTTAAGATTCAGCCCTTGATTTTTTTTTAAACCTCACATTCCATAGCAGTGAGCTGTGGGGACCTACGAAACACACACACACACACACACACACACATAGTCTGTTGGAAACTGGAAGGCCGTAAAACCCCCTTTCCAGTGACCCCGAGAGGTTCACGAAAGGTCCATACCTACGCTAAGTGGTCGGTTCGAAGGTTATGACCACCATTAGACCAAAGGATAACTCTTAAATCAGTTAAGGAATCCTGGGGAGTGGACACTAAACCTATCACCTGATAGAATTCAGAACTGTCCCAAAAGGACATTCGTCGTTCATAATCTTATCTTAAAATCAGCAGATTGCTTGAAAAATTCATTAATTTTCTCCCCGGACCAGAGTTCAATCCAGCCGGAACAGCATGGAACAACAGTGCCTCCAAGTGGACATTTGGGAAATCATATGTTACCGAGAGCACCCTGTTGTCTCTCTCACACTCTCTTCCTCTCTCTCTCTCTCCCTCATTTTATCGCTGTCCCAAAAAAAAAAAAAAAAAAGAGTTATCTTGGACACGTATGCTTTTCTGAATCCAGTTATGCATTACGTAATGTTTTATTATTGTCTGTCATATGTTATTCTCAGGTGAATATATACTAACATGAATTGATTTGACGAATTAATGTGCATTTCGAAATCACGAAGACCAATTCCTTTTTCAAGTTAAACGAATGTCAATTAATCTCTAATAACTAGAATAGTTAAACTACATCAGTATACTCAATTATTAACATTCAAGTATATACAAGGTATTAATTCAAGGATGTTTTATCCACCCAAGCAGCAATAAGCATATCTTTTTTCATTGGGAACTTGAGACAGTCACATGTACTTCCCAAACCCAGTAGCCAATCAGAGAACGGCTACCTCCTAAGTGGGCGTAACGACACCACATAGAAAACAGTAAGACAGCCGAAAGGGCGTGTGTCAGAGTTGAGGAGTCACAGAGAAGTCACCAGAAGTCGCGAGATTTGAGCAGCTGAACGGGGTTGACTCCACACCTTCTGAAAGACTCTGATAATGCACCAATCGTATACAACTGAACAAGGGATGCTTTGGTCAGTTTAGCATTGCTTAATTTAGTGATTGAGTCAGATAATTAAACCTGTAGAAATAACTCCGTCAGCTAGCCTCAATTTATTTTGTTGTTTGTCATTTTTGTTGCCCCCTTTTGGGGACTCCCAACCAGGACTGCGAGCCGAGAGGAAATTCTCCAGCTGACGTCACAATACTCTGAGGGTGCCTGAAGTGGCTTGCCCCCCATAAGTGATGACTCCTTAGCGAGCCCAGCCTCAGCAGCTCCCACTGGGAGAACAGGAGGAGCCAGGGCTTGAACCCTCTGCTGCCACCGCAACGGAACCGCTGTGCCCATCGGTTGGTCGACCTGCGCCAAGAATAAGCTCCAAAAATAGAATCTTCACAGCTGATGCCTAATTAAGTCTCTTGATAAATTTACATATTAATCATTAGTTATATTTCATTTAGCAACACATTATTCACAAGCCCGATAGCCTAGCCACTTATTAGACTCATAAGGGCTTCATCTGCGTTGATCCCGTTTGTGAGATTATGATAATTGTGTTATGTTTAACTGATTATTATTCCTATCCAATAAAGTTTTCTTTGATTTGAAATAATTCTGTGTAGAGAGTGTGTCCATAAAGTCTGAAGATCCTGAAAACTCACACCCTAGCATGAATAGTATCCAAATTTCTGATAAATTATTAATATTATTATTATCTAAAATTAGTAATAATAATAATAATTTATCATTTATAACCACAATTAAGCAGAAATAATTTAAATACTGTTACCACGCTACACAAACACAAAGGTTAGGATATTAAGCACAAAGGCTACACACTAAACAAGAAGGTTAAACCAGACAGCTAAACAAGAAGGCTAAGACTAAACCAGAACTAAACAGAGCAAGAATCTTAAGCAAGGACATGAATCACATACAACCACAATGACCCACAAACAGGAAACACTGACCCGGACTATAAAAAGACAACACAAACCAGAAACACCTGGGACAGATAATGAGGGGGCAGGAACACAAAGGAGGCACAAGAGGGAGGAGCAAAGGTGGAGACAAGGAAGACAAAAACAAAACAAAGAGCCATGTGTTTATAAACACATGACAACCAGAGGAAAGGTGGAGACAAGGAAGACAGAAACAAAACAAAGAGCCATGTATTTATAAACACATGACAACCAGAGGAAACAATGACACAGAAAGCAGGAACACACTAGACAGGGCTATACATGACAAGGTACATCCCTAGTCACCAAGGAGGCTACATAGTAAAAAAAAGTGTTAATTTAACACCTACAGATTTGAATTTAACTCCATTTCAGATCATATTTGGTCCCACTTAAAAATTTACTCAATGGATAGTGTCAAATTTTAAGAGTGAATTCAACTAAAAATTGAGTTAAGTTTAACAAATGTGTAAATATATTTAACACTGTTTAATCACACTGCACAGAGTAAAATATTTACACAGTTCAGAATTAAATTAAATTGAAAGTGTTATAAATTGTCACTTAAATGTATAATTATACTTAACACTACAGCAGTTGCATTAGTGTATTTTTGTCAGGTCTGCAGCAGGTAGTTCCCCTCTGCAGGGAAACAATAGCACTTTGAAGTCAGCACAGGACAGCACAGAAACACAAATTTATCACGCTGTAGAGTACAATTTTCACTGCACATATTAAGGTTTTTTACAAGGTTTTTTACATCATGAAAATGTGCCATTGTTTACCTTGGTTGCAGAGTACACATTAGTTAGTAGATACTTGGCACAGCATATGGTTTTGTGGTGCCTGACGATTTAGTAAAAGGCTAATTTAAACTTAAGATAACTAATGACTTAGTAAAGACTTTACACAAAAACTTATGATTGAATTTAAGTAAAACTGGTACAACCCAGTCCTGGTGTCTATGTCCATACTGTAGCGTAGTAACAGTATTTGAATTAGTTATGTTTAATGATGATTATCACTTATAATTATTATTTTTACTGAATTTAGATGACAACAATATTAATAATTTATCAGAGATTGAAATACTGTCAACGCTAGGGATGAGTTCTCAGGATTTTCAGACTCTCAGGAATAAACTCCACACACTGTATTATTTCAAATAATGGAAATACTTTATTAAGAGGAATGATAATAAGTTGATAAACATAGCAAAATCATCAAAATCTCATGGAATCAACACAGGTGAAACCAGTTTGAATTTAATAATTGGCTAAGCTATATGACTTGTGAATAATGTGTTGCTAAATGATTTAATTAGTATGTAAATTTATCAAGAAACTTCAGTCAACATCAGCTTCTAAAAATGAGGAATTTACTTTCTTGCTTACGCTTGTCGTTATTATAACCAAGCCGATAGGTCCAGCAGATTTCAATCTCCGTCCTTCCGGTTCTTGACTTGTCACAGCTGAAGGTAGGCTTGTTAGGGAGGAGATTCCTCCAGGATGAATCAGCCACTTTCTGCATCCTTAGACGGTGTGACATCAGTCGGGGGATTCCCTTCACAGAGTACTGCTGGCCTGGCTGGCTTTTTCTCGGAGTGAGGGAGAATGTTGTAAGGAAACACGCTGTTTTCCTCCGATCCTCAGAAGCGATGTACTCCGAAGTAAATAACTAATACTAATTTCAAATTTCGCCTTGCGCCTGGTGATTTCAGGTGGGCTCTGGACCCACCGCGACCCTGAACTGGATAAGCGGTTACAGATAATGAATGAATGAATGAATTAATTAATTAATTAATTAATTAAACATTTCAAATTTCCAACTAATTTCAGTGGTGGCTCTTATTCTGGCCAAGATAGGTTTCACCTGCTTTGATCAGTCGTAAAATTAACTTTGATTGGGCTACAAAAACAATGAACACAAATTTAAAGTTGAAAGTTACTGACAGTTAATCGACATTTTTAATCTTTTAAATTCTGTATTGCAATGCTAAATGACACAAGGCGTCCCCTATTAGTTCGCATGAAGATCTGTCTTCTTTTAAGAGTCTTTTGGAATAGTCGGCTCCGTCAGCGCAGAGAGAAACAAAGAGAGAGAGCATCAGAAAAAAACAAGAGACAAGAGCCTCAAGAAAACAAGGGCATAAGAGAGAGCGTAAGAGAGAGAGTAACTCCTTTTTCATAGGTGGCGCAGTCACGCCCACTTGGGAGGTCTCCGTCCTCTGATTGATTCCTGGGTTTGGGGAGTCCACGTGACCGTCTCAAGTTCCAGAGAAAGAAAAAGATCACTTATGGTTTGGCTAATATATAACCTCAATGAATTAATAGAGAGAGAAGAATGATTAGGGTGGCATATGATTTCGCAAATGTCCACTTGGGGGCACTGTTGGTCCATGCTGTTTGTCTGGTTTGAACTTGGGTTGAGAGAGGTCACCATTAGGCAGTCCTGGGGCCATCTGCCGATCTTGGATAAGATAATGTTTGACAGTCAGATGCTGGAGGGTAATAAACGCTGGGGGTTCCGGGGTTTTTTAATCCAGGTCTCCAAGGCTCTGATTGATCTTTTAGGCTTAATGGAGTCATAAAATTGGGGGTACCATTTAGTGTCCATATCTGGATACTCTTCTGAGCCTGTCAGGGTCCTGAAGAAGGGGGTTTTATAGTCATTAAACATTCCACCCCAGGGGTGTGCGTGGCTGCTAGCATACACACATTCTGGGGAATGTAAGGGTCTTGATGAATGAAAGTCAAAGTTTGAATCCTAGTGTTTTTTTTCATTTCTTGATCTGGATCCATCCTCCACTACAATACCTAGCCCCACAGGCACATTTAATACTGTAAATGAAAAAATTAAACACTGGATATGAGGTTGTGTGTATAAAACAGGATAGTTTTGACAACATTTCTTCTGGTTTATCTCGTGTTTATTGGTGTGCTTTCTCTCTTTGTTGCAGACCACAGTGTGGCAGGAGTTTCCTGTTGTAGTTCCTCATCACTGCACTCACTTCACTGAGAGTCAAACTAACACAACGTTAAGCTTTAGAGCACTGAGAGCTTAAACATATTACTGACTCCATCTGATCACATTCATAATGAAAACAAACCTCCTCATCCTCCTTATTATAGCATCAGGTACTTACTATGGAGATGTACTTAGAATTATTTGAAAAATGAATATATATATATATATATATGAATTGTATTAATTTTAAATGTATTATTTATATTCACTTTCTTTCAGGTGTGTTTGCTGCTGATCAAATTAGACCATCAGAAGATCAGGAGACTAAAGTTTTTAGAAAAGAGGGAGAATCAGTTAAACTGAAATGCTCTTATGACACAAGTAGTCGAAGTATTTATCTTTACTGGTACAGACAGTATCCTAACAAAGCTCCACATTATTTGCTGTGGAAAGGTGCTCGAGGATACAGTAGTAGTGATAGTTCAGACCCTAGATTTGATTCTACTACATCTGATTCATCCACTGAACTTACTGCTACAAAACTGAGACTGGGAGATACAGCTCTGTACTACTGTGCTCTTAGAGTAGCCCGGTGTTACAAAGTGTCAGAGAAGCTTTACAAAAACTCCCACACCTTCTGTTTGTTTGAACACATGGAGATCAAAGTAATATCCAAACCACAATGCATTATCTGTTATTAAATTCACTGTGATAAAAGACTAACGAATTCCTGTATTTTTGAAAGTTATTCTTTAAACAAATTTCAGAAGACTCATTCTAGAAAACTGTCCTTAATTAAAAACTTGTATTTCATGCAGGTCTTACTTTAAAGAATTTTATTTTATTTTATATTATATTAAAGGATTTATTCAGATTATCTAATGCCACAAATTTTGAGGCTAGGTGTTAAAAGCACTTCTAAAAATGTCATAGCTAAGAATAAGAATAATTTTTAATTGAATATGATACTTTGTGTAAATAAAATACAGTATGTTATATACATGTGGCAGGGTAGCGCAGCAGGTAGTGTCGCAGTTACACAGCTCCAGGGACCTGGAGGTTGTGGGTTCGATTCCCGCTCCGGGTGACTGTCTGTGAGGAGTTGGTGTGTTCTCCCCGTGTCCGTGTGGGTTTCCTCCGGGTGCTCCGGTTTCCTGCCACATTCCAAAAACACACGTTGGTAGGTGGATTGGTGACTCAAAAGTGAGTGTGAATGTGTGTGTGTGTGTCTGTGTTACCCTGTGAAGGACTGGCGCCCCCTCCAGGGTGTATTCCCGCCTTGCGCCCTATGATTCCAGGTAGGCTCTGGACCCACAGCAACCCTGAACTGGATAAGCGGTTACAGATAATGAATGAATGAATGAATGAATGTTATATACATACTGCATGTTTGCAAGTCATTTGGGAGATGCAGCTCTAACAGATACCCAAATTAAATACAAGATCCATTGTGTTTTTACTTTGTATACATGCAATGTCAAGACGTGTTCACACACATTTTTTAATAAGTGAAATCGGCTTGTATTATCTCTGTAGAAATAAATTGTCTATAGAATGAGAGCCTCTGGAGTTCACATGAGCTTAAAGTGGTAAAATCCTAAGGACAAGCATGAGCTAAATTTGTTTAGCTTCTATTAATCATATGAACAGTGGAGCTTCATAATAACTCTAATAACTATGTAGTTACTCATGAACAACCTGTTACAGTTAGATTACAGTAGTTAAGCTTATGTAATTACATATGTGTATCAACTTCAGTTTTGCCTTTTATAATTACACTAGTGGATATTCATAGTTGTAACAGCGTATTCTCTCTCATGTAATTACACAAATGTAATAACATATGTGTATTTACATTAGTAATCAGACTGGAACAAGTTTTTTTTGTTCCAGAATCCTTTTCTGCCAGGTGTGTATTCATTTAAATTAAGATATTAAACTGGTTTCTAACATTTAACTAATATTTATGTTATTGTTGAGACATTGTAACCAGTTTCAGCTTTAAACCATTCTGTATTGCCATAGTACAGCGGATGGCCATTATTTTACAACAGAACATTTATGAAATTATTTAAATGTTTTGCATTATTATTATCCATAATCAATGCCTATATTACAATTACACGGTGCCTACATAACTGCACCGGGACTGTCCACTTATTTTAAAGTGTAAATTTTACATAAATACACTGGAATAATTCATCATTAAAGTGAAAATTAAATGAATTAAAATGAAACTACTACTTATCTCATTGTAACACATATGCTATTGCTGCAGAATTGCATAACATTCATTTATTCATTGTCTGTAACCCTTATCCAGTTCAGGGTCGAGGTGGGTCCAGAGCTTACCCAGAATCATTGGGCGCAAGGCAAGAATATACCCTGGAGGGGGAGCCTGTCCTTCAGAGGGCAACACATTCACTCACACCTATGGACACTTTGGAGTCACCAATCCACCTACCAATATGTATTTTTGGGCCGTGGGAGGAAACCGGTGCACCTGGAGGAAACCCACGTGGAGAACACACCTCCTCACAGACAGTCACCCAGAGCGGGACTTGAACCTACAACCTCCAGGTCCCTGGAGCTGTGTGAATGCAACACTACCTGTTTCCGCACCATGCCGCCCAATTGCATAACATACTAAGAGTTATGTTGTACATGTATCCTAATAGTGACAGGAAATTTTCAACACATTCATCATTTTATCAGTGATTTTAACTTATTTAGACAAGGTTAATGAAATACTGTGTTTATGTTTAGTAATATTAATGTAACACATTAAATAATTTAATAAATGTTACATTGTGAAATAATTCATTGGATAATTTATCAATTCCTTCTGGTTCTTCTTTCTCACTCAGCATCTTAAAACACACTTTACTGCACCTTCATGTCAGGCAGTAAAACATTAAACCCATTGAAGTATTTTTATGGAAATTTCACACATATTTACAGTTCAGAGAAACTGCATTATCAGAGAGCTTTACTGTGAAGTGTGGGTGGGTGGAGCTAGAATGCAAAGAAAATACAGCAACACAGACACAACTGTGGTATTATTGTCCAATGCTGGAGATCTGAACTCAAAAATAATGCTGCTCTTCATCTCTGTTTTCATGCTTGTCTCCATTACTGGTAAGTTATCAATACACAATATATTTGGAGGTAAAATGACCATATCAGGGTACAATATATGTGTGAATTTAATATATCAAAGTCTTCGAATGTTTAAAACATTCATTCATTCATTATCTGTAACCGCCCATCCAATTCAGGGTCACGGTAGGTCCAGAGCCCACCTGGAATCACTGGGCACAAGGCGGGAATACACACTGGAGGGGGCGCCAGTCCCTCACAGGGCAACACAGACACACACACACATTCACTCACACACTCACACCTACGGACACTTTTGAGTCGCCAATCCACCTACCAATATGTGTTTTTGGACTGTGGGAGGAAACCGGAGCACCCGGAGGAAACCCACGGGGAGACTGCATCATAAAGAGATTTTTAGTAAAATAGTTAAAATAGCAAATACACAATTGTAATACAGAGAAAAATGCATATCTTAAATATTTAACAGTCTCATTGTTTTTTAATGAACACTCTTAAAAAAAAATAAAAATAAAAAAAAAAATTCTTGCTTGCAACACAATAAATATTGATACAGGAAGAATTCAAAACTGAGCATTTTGCAGGTATATTTTATGAGCAAATTTGAAGAGAAGTTGAAATACTCTCATTGATTGGTCTGTCACGGCTAGTCAGGACAGACAAGGGAGGAGGACGTACACGGAAGGAATTTTATTTAAACAAGAGACAGAATCAAAATAAACACAGGTAATACAGACAGAATGAAGACAAGACTAAACCGAATTAAACAAGGACAGACAGGTAACAACTGTGAACTGGGGTAGATACATGTAATCACAGAAACACACATCTACACACACAAGAACCGACAAGGGAGCACTGAAACAAAGGGACTTTATATACACAGAGCATTGACAAGGCACACCTGGGACTGATAACGAGAGGGCAGGATTACGATTACAAAGGAGACACTGACGAGAAGGCGGGACTAGGGCAGAGACATGAACAATAACAAACATGTCTGGAAAACAGACATGACTGATGCCCCCTCCTAAACGTGCAACTCCCGGAGCGCGTACACCTAGACCCCCTAGGAGCTGGTGCAGGAGAGGAGCCTGGAAAACAAGACAGAACAAGACAATGAACCAACAGGAGACAGGACTCAGGACAAGACAGGAAATGGAGCTGGGGACACGATAGGACTGGAAACAGGAGACTGGACTCAGGACAGGACAGGAGACTGACAAAGGGAAGCATCAGGAGATGAAACTTGAGACCAGACAGGAGACTGAACAGGGGAATAGACACAAGACAAGACACGCGACTAGAACAGTGACTGGACAGGGCAGAAACAGAAGACTGAACGCCATACTGAAACAAGGACTGGAAGGGAGAACTGTGGACAAGTGAGTAGACTGAAACGAACACTGGAGAGGACTAGAAACAGGAGACGGGACTGGAAACAGGGCAGGAGCAGTCACACATGACTGGACAGGGACTGAGACAGAACATAATTAGAAACTAGGAACTGGAATGGAGACAGGACAGGTGACAGGACTGGGTACTGGGAATGGACAGGGGACAGGACTGAGGCTGGGTACTGGGACTGGACTTGAGACAATATGGGAGCAGAGACAGGGGACTGGACTTGAGACAGGAAAAGACTTGGCAGGGGAACAGAGACCAGGACATTCACAGGGACTGACACAAACACGGTGACAGAAACAAAAGCAGACACAGGTACAGGGACATGGACAGAGACAGGGAGTAAGACTGGGACTGACAGAAAAACAAAACAATTGGGGAGTGCCCAGGACTGGCAAAAGTCTGAGGAGAGGCCCGAGAAGCTAGCCTGGGCACAGCTGCAGGAATCGAACCCCAAGTCTCTGAGGCCGATCTAGGGACACAAACAGAAGTGGCCAGGGCCACAGTCACATGAGCAGAAGCAGCCAGTCCAGCCAGGAACAGATCGGTGTGGTTCGCTGCCTTCACAGGGACAGGAGCGGCGGATGGCGCCTTCACAGGGACAGGAGCGGCGCATGGCGCCTTCACAGTGTTACGACCCAGTCTAGGGTTGAGCCGTAACAGAATGAGGTGTGTGTTTGAATTAATGTATGAGAAGGGAATAACTGTAACAGAGATGTAAATGGTGAAACAAAAAGGACACAAACGGAAACACAGAATGTATAATGAATAGAATATATATATTGTAGATGTCCATCCATCCATTATCTGTAACCGCTTATCCAATTTTAGGGTCGCGGGGGGGTCCAGAGCGTACCTGGAATCATCGGGCGCAAGGCAGGAATACACCCTGGAGGGGACGCCAGTCCTTCACAGGGCTATATTGTAGATGTGATATTTACAATGAGCCAAACACCAGTGAACTTCAGGATGGCCTTAAGCCGACAAAAATAACAAACAAACACCCCTCCTAACTGACCCACAAACAGCTCTAACTTACCTATGTGAAACAAAAGGAAACAAAAGACAATACCTTACTCCCTGTCTATACACAAAAACACACACAAAACCCACTCCCAAAACAAACGGCAGCCAACCCTACTCTGGTGATATATATATATATATATATATATATATATACAGTGTTTACAATACTTTACAAAAGATCTAATGTCAGTATTCAAAAAAAGGGCAAAAACAAACTCGTAGTCGAAGTGGGAATGTAACAAAGTCAAAACCAGGCAAACAGAATTCAATATACACAATACAAATCACAGAGCACAAAACAAAGCTGACTAGCAGAGTACACACAGACGTATTTATGATTCCCGCCGAGATGACGTAGACGAAAAGCTGACAGACAACACATGGACTGGATGGCGGACCGGACTCAGGACGATGAACAAATACACGACCTGGAATCTGGAATGACGGGTGAACAAACACACGGACTGGAACAGACTGCAGAACCTATAATTTTACAGAGATAGGGAGAGAGAGACAGAAAAAAACATACACATACACAGCGCAGCATAACAACAGGGACAGAAGCGGCGGATGGCGCCCTCACAGGGACAGGAGCAGCGGATGGTGCCTTCAGAGGGACAGGAGCGGCGCATAGCACCTCCACAGGGACAGGAGTGGTACATGCCGCAATCTCAGGAACAGGAGGGGCGGGGTTCGCCGCCATCTCAGGGACAGAAGTGGCTGTGGAAGCCACCATCTCAGAGACAGGAGCAGTGGGGTTTGCCGCCGGTACAGGAACAGAAGCGGTGGAGGTCGCCGCCATCACGGGAACAGGAGTGCAGGAGGCGCTGCAGACACTGGAGCAGCAGCAGTAAGCAGTCCTGCAACAACGTCCTCAGAGGCAGGGGGCCCTGCAGCGATGTCCACGGAGGCAGGGGGCCCTGCAACCACGCCCATGGAGGCAGGGGGCCCTGCGATGACACCCACGGAGGCATGGACTTGTGCTGCTCGAAAGGCACGTGCTGGAGCTGCTGATGGTTTGGGAGGTCCGAGGGGCGCACTCATGAGGGAATCCCTCAACCAAAGATCCCCAGGAGGTGCACCCCTGTTAGCCTCACCTCTGTCCAAAGGTTTGAGGCTAAGCGCACCAACACTCAATGCCACTCACCCCCCCCCCCCCCCCCCCAAATTTTGTTGGTAGTCCTCCAGCAAGGGGGAGACTCCAGCACGCTGCCTCTGCCGTCTCCGAGGGTGTGTCTTTACGGGGTGTGGAGGACATTATGGCCTCCAAAACATACCCCACAGGATCTGCAGGGCCTGAACGAAAAGGAGTCCTACGAATAGCCCAACCCACAAAGTTATGTTCATATTCAATGGTCAATTCTTCTGTCACGGCTGGTCAGGACAGACAAGGGAGGCAGATGTACATGCCTAGGTAGGTCTAGGGTGGGACATGAACAATAACAAACAGAACCATGTGCAAGAGCACATGGCCTGGAAAACAGACATGACAGGACCAGGGCGTGACATGGTCACAAATTGTGTCTCATCCAACTCAGGTTTTTATCACAAAACAATTCTACAACATCCCTAACAATGTGTGGCAGGAGTATCCTGTTGTAGCTTCTCAACACAGCACACTGTTCAGAGAGAGTCAAACACAACTAACAGCATTAGAGCACAGAGAGCTTAAACATATTACTGACTCTTGGATCACGTTCACAATGATGACAAATCTCATCCTTCTCATTATAGCATCAGGTACTTACTGTAGAAGTGTTTTTAGAAACATGAAAAATTAAAAATATTACATTTTTAAAGTACTATTTCTATTCTGTTTCTGTCAGGTGTGTTGGGTGCTGATCAAATACGACCACCAGGAAATGTGGAGACTGAAGTTTTTAAAATAAAGGGAGAATCTGTTACACTGAAATGCTCTTCTGACACAAGTAGTCAAAATATCTATCTCTACTGGTACAGACAGTATTCTAAGAAAGGTCCACAGTATTTGCTCCAGAAAGGTGCCCGAGGAAACAGTTACAGTCATTCTTCAGACGGTAGATTTGATTCTAATACATCCGATTCATCCACTGGACATACTGCCACAAAACTAAGACTAGGAGATACAACTCTGTACTACTGTGCTCTTCGAGTTGTAGCCCAATGTTACAAAGTGTCAGAGAAGCTTAACAAAAATCCACACATATTCGTTTTGTTTTGAACACAATTAGATCAATGTAACATGCAAACCACAATGCATTATCTGTTATTACACTCATTGTGATAAAAGCTCATGCATTCATGTTTGTTTGAAGGTTATAATTTTCAATAAAGTGTAATTTTCTTTAATTAAACTAGGTGTTTGCCCTGTGAAGGACTGGCGCCCCCTCCAGGGTGTATTCCCGCCTTGCGCCCAAAGATTCCAGGTAGGCTCTGGACCCACCGTGACCCTGAATTGGATAAGTGGTTAAAGATAATGAATGAATGAATGAATGAATGAATGAATAAACTAGGGTGTTGCATGCAGGTCTCACATTAACAATTTTTGAAGTCAGGTGTTAAAAGCACTTCTCAAAGGGCCCATCAGAGCTGAGAAGGCGCCGTCTGTAAATAAAATAGGTTTGACTGCTTTAGAACAGGTGTGAGAGATATGTTATAAATTAAGGGGTTCAGTACACATACACAAATTAAATCCTAGAAACTTTGGGTTTATACTCTGTATACATATAATTACTTTTAGGAAGCACCAACTGCTCACCGTGACCCTGAACTGGATAAGTGGTTACAGATAATGAATGAATGAATGAATGAATGAATGAATGAATGAAGCACCAATTGCTGACACAGGAGATTAAATGAATATCACAGATTGTATTCTCTCTGTATGAACATAGTGTCTATAGAATGAATGCCTCTGGAGAAGTTGTTAAAGCCTAAGGCCAAACATCAGTTAAAGTTGATAAACTTGTAAAACCCAAAAAAAAAAAAAAAGAAAAACAAGGGGAAAAAATGATGTTATGATGTTATGATGTTAAAGGTGGCCTCTGATGCAGAAATTGAAGGGTTACCTAATTTTTTTAAAGTTTCAAGTTTCAGTAAGTTATTACAGAAATGTTGCAATATTGCAACATCTGACCTGGATGGGAGCAGAATTTGTGTATTTGCACTCACGCTGTCAAAACAAATATGCTGAACAACTAATGGTTGATTTGCACTGTGGATTGCTTACAAAGTTCTATATCAGTACAAATCATAATTAATAATCACACAGCTGTCATACTTTTATGAATCTAAATTTATTGAGTTAGAAAAAAAACAGACTGAAAACGGTGCAGACCCAGGACACGCTGGCAGGAACCGGATTAGGGGGAAACGATGGCAATAACCACATGTGTTCATGTGCAGTGGTATTCCAAACAGCAGTTCCTTTCATTTGAAAAGCATAGACACACACCACACTTCTTGCAGAGAGTATTAGTGTCTGCAGCGTCCTCTTTTTGTTTTTTACAGGGAATTGTGTGATCATGTCCTTGCGTACATCCACTGGTGGTACACATAACATCCTCAGAGCAGTCACAGGTGTCGATACTCAAGCCTTTTTTCTCTCCCACTGCTCTGCCGCTAAAGTCTGTCCACGTAGTCACGTTGCGAGGAGAGGCGCACCCCCGCCCCACCTCTACCAAAAACTGATGGCGCCGCGCAGTAGTGCAGCGGCTTCTCACGCTCCTCACGCTGGGTTGAAAACCCAGTTTTTAGTTATTTTGACGTTGGTATTGAGGCCAACTTCACGCACATTAAATGTGTGAGTTATAGTCAAACCGAAGTTTTTAAGATAAAGGACAGTTTGGTCACAAAAGCAGCAACTATGGAAATAGTTTAAGAGCTACGCTGGGCAGACTACAACTCCTCCGGACACCGGCGTGGCGGAGCAGAGCACAGCAGACAAGAGGCAAGAGGAGGCGCTGCTAGCGTAGGCAGAAGAGGAGGAAGCGAAGTGGTGTGCTAGCCAGGCTAAAGGCTAACGCCCCCTCCCCCCAACATACAGCAATTGCAATGTATACAAATAGTACATAAAATCAATAAATAGAAAATATATTTGTAACTTTCATTGAAATTTGAAATTGGCAGTGTCATGATTTCCTAAATCCAATTAACATTCAAATACTGTTTTTCAAAAAACCAATTGGTTTTACACCCTAAGAACTGCCATTTAAATTCAGACTTTTCTTTAAAAATATACTATGCTAAGGCCATATAACAAATTGCTTAAAATTCACCAGTAGGTTTGGAAAAGTAAAAAAAAACGCCAGAAAGGTTTGAGTTTTCTCAAATGTGTGGAAGTACACATTTGACACTTATTCATGGCACACATCTGTTCGATCAACAGTTTGCAAGCCTCTGCTGTGTTGTCACACTTTGTCAATACCTCACTGCCCTCAACAATGATGGAAATATCAGCCGTGTCCTCAGCTCTGGAAGTCTGGACAACAGGGACCTTCAGGATGTGCAGTGTAGTGAAAGAAACGCTCAAGTGTAGTCACCTCAGTTACTCCTTATTGAATTCCAGCTCTATAATTAAACATGTAGAGATTATGTACATGTTCTGTTCTCTTCAATATATTTTCTTTAAACATATTTAATGAAAAACTAAACTGCTTATGCATGCAAATTCATTAACTACAGAACTTCAAATGTAAATAATTATCAGGTTATAGTACAAACGATTATGCTACAACCGCTAAAGATCTCATCTAAATAACTTAAATTTAACCTCCTATCTGCTTTTCTCCCTGCCACCTGCATTTTTCACTGCCCCACTAGTTTTCTTACTGCAGTCCATCTTTACATAATTACATAAGAAAATGAATTAGTTCATGTTCATAGTTAATTTTGAAAAATTTAACTAACTTCAGAGCTCCAAAAATAAACTACTTCACATGCTTTTGTTTATTTTTTTTTTCTCTCAGTAAATAGGTTTCTATCATTTTCAATATAACCTCCTTCAACCCATTAATCACTAGCCCCAAAATCACTGCTACTCCCTAACAAAGGATTAGTGTATGTGGAATTATATATTTAAAACATTACATTACACCAAAACCCAGCAATGAGATTGAGAATGTATTTTAACCTACTTAGCTAGTACCTTAATGTGTTTAAGCAGTTTTATTTCTTATTTCATTTCTTATACTGAGGTATGTGGTTCTGTGTGACACAAAAACCCACATAAATGCTCACATCGTCTTGTAAAATACGTCATCAAACCTCATAATTAAAGAGTTAAACAGGTTAGCTATAAAGTTTGTCATTTGAAAAAAAAACGGTTCAATATTACGTATGTAACGTACAGCAGTTTATAGAATAACGTACATAACATTAACGATGATAACTACATTTGGGCGATACCAAAATACTTATGTATCCAAAAATAAAACGCTAAATTGAAATACTTACGGCATGAAGCTGTTCCCTGAGGCCGGTGAGAGTTGCTTGCGCGTCGCGGTCACAGAAAAGAGCGCGAATATTCATTGTCTTCTTCTGTGTTTTTACAGCGGTTCACTTCTGCCACCTTCCGTTTTCTCATTCAGAGTTCATTAATTTTAAAGCTGTGGTCTTCAAAAACTTAAATAACAATTTCCTCCCTTCAGCACGGCACCGTCTCCTTATTAACCCTATTTATCATAATAATTTCTGTCGTTCGTGTCCCAGTCATTACATCAATATTCTAAAATATTAAAATACAGAGCTTACCTATAACTGTATGGCATTTAACAAGTTAAAATTATGATTCTATTTATTTAACATTTATTACATCGTTTTCCAGACAGTTACCAGTATTTTCTTTTATTTTTAGATGTGGGCCACATACGATTAATACGCAGTATTTAATAAAATGCTATGATCAGTGTAGTGTGCTAAATACAATGGCAATCGCCTCGCCAGCCGACTGGGCCAGTGCAGCGTGCTACATTCACGCCGAGCCTCAGCTAGTTGAGAGTGCCAACGTGCAGCCGGACTTGGGCCATAAACAGGGCGCCGCATTCATGCCAAGAGGGCAGCCAGCCGACAGTCCCAACGTGCAGCCAGAACTGGGCCAGATGCAGCGTGCTGCATTCACGCCGAGCCTCAGCTAGCCGAGAGTGCCAACGTGCAGCCGGACTTGGGCCATATACAGGGTGCCGCATTCATGCCAAGAGGGCAGCCTGCCGACAGTGCCAACGTGCAGCCAGAATTGGGCCAGACGCTGCGTGCCGCATTCACGCCGAGACGGCAGCCAGCCGACATTGCCGAGCCTGAGCCAGAATCGGCCCAGATCTACCTTGCTAGCTGGGATGTCTAAACGACAGCATCACAGACTCTTCCGAGCGGACCGCAACCATCTGTCTGGAAATGCACAGGGGTGCGGCTTATGCGTCTACATTAACAAAGGTTGGTGTACAAACTGTATGTTGGTAAACGCCTGCTCTGAGGCGACAAAACAGCTAACTGAAATGTCGGCCACACTATCTGCCCCGTGAGTTTACAGCAGTGTTCATCACAGCTGTTTATATAGCACCGGACACTAATGCTAACAACGCACTGAAAGAGCTACGTGAGAACATCAACTCGCTTCAGAGCAAGCATCCGGAGTCGTTTTACTTGGTGGCGGGGAATTTTAACCACATAAACCTGACAAACATCTTGCCGAGGTTTTATCAGCACATAAACATTCCAACACGGGGAGACAACACACTCGATTGTGTTTACACTAACATAAGAGATGCATACAGAGCCGTCCCTCACCCCCACCTCGGGCTCTCCGACCACATTTCCATCATGCTGGTCCCTGCATACCACCCCCCGCTGTGACGCTCCCGATCCACACAGAAGAGCAAGTCACCACCACCAAGACTGTGACTTGCTACCCGAATCAGAAACCCTGGCTGAATGCAGAAGTGCGTTCTCTACTGAAAGCCAGGGATGCTGCTTTCAGGTCTGGTGACTCACATGAGCTCAGGAGGGCTAGAAGAGAGCTGATTGCAGGTATTAAGCGGGCCAAAGCTGAATATGCTCTGAAAGTCCAAGTTCTCCTCCCAGGATCCACGGAGCATGTGGAAGGGTATTAAGTGCATCACAGACTACAATGCTCCAAAGACCCCTCCCTGCCCGAGGCTCTCAATACGTTCTATGCCCGTTTTGAGGACCCGAACACCCCCTCCCCCTAGCATCAGACTCACCCCTCTACTTGGAGAAGCACCCCTCAGCGTGACCCCAGCAGAAGTAAGGAGGACCCTCAGAATAATCAACCCCCAGAAAGCTGCTGGTCCAGGCAACATCCCCGGACGGGTGCTAAAGGAGTGTGCTGATCAGATCTCTGAGGTCCTGGCAGACATTTTCAATGTCTCCCTCAGCCAGGCAGCTGTTCACACCTGCCTGAAGAGTTCTGCAGTGACAGGTCTGAATGACTACCCGCCAATAGCCCTCACGCTGATAATCACAAAATGCTTTGAAAGACTGTTCATGACCCACATCAATGCCACAATCGACGTCACTGTGGATCCACATCAGTATGCATACAGGAAGAACCAATCCACAGAAGATGCCATTTCCTCTGTAGTCCACACTGCCCTCACCCACCTGGAGCAGAAGGACTCCTATGCGCAGACAAAGGAAGCAAAAACGAGGCTGCAGGGCCAGCCCGCTAGTGCGGCAAAAGAAGCAGCCTTTTAAAACGCCACTTCCCAGAATTTTCCTCTGGAAATTCTGGAGTAAACGTGGAGGCTCATAATAGGAGATAGTATCGTGAAGGTATTCAGGCGCGAGCCCATGTAGGGCTTTATACGTTAATAAAATAATTTTGTAATCGATAGGGAATTTAACAGGCAGCCAATGAAGTGATGACAAAACTGGGCTGATATGTTCAAATTTTCTAGTTTTAGTGAGGACCCTGTCTGCAGCATTTTGAACTGGTTGAAGTTTACTTAATGTCTGCTGGTGCATCCTGACAGTAGTGTGTTACAATAGTCAATCCTTGAAGTACTAATGTTTCTGCGTCATGCAGGGATAAGGAATTTCAATGCTAAGATGTAAAAAAGCTGTCCTAGTGATACTGCCTATGTGTTAATCAAAGGATAAACTCGGGTCAATTATGACACCAAGATTTTTTTGCTGCTGAACCGGGTTTAACTGGAAAGTCAGCAAGATTTAAAATTAAATCTGATACTTTATTTCTGGCCAGTTTTGGACCCAGAAGCAGAACCTCTGTTTTGTTGCTGTTTAGAAGGAGGAAGTTACACAACATCCAGCATTTCATGTCTTTTACACAGTTGTTATTTTCTTTAATCTTTGTTTGTCATCGAGCTTTGCTGATATGTACAATTGCATGTCATCTGCGTAACAGTGAAAGTTTCTTATAACTGTGCCTAGCGGTAACATGTATATAATAATGGTCCTAAAATAGAGCCTTGCGGAATTCCAACTCTTACTTTAGAATAATTCATTCATTATCTGTAATCGCTTATCCAGTTCAGGGTCACAGTGGGTCCAGATCCTACCTGGAATCATTGGGCACAAGGCAGGAATACACCCTGGAGGGAGCGCCAGTCCTTCACAAGGCAACACACACACACACACACTTGAGTCACCAATCCACCTCCCAACATGTGTTTTTGGACTGTGGGAGGAAACCAGAGCACCTGGAGGAAACCCACACCGACACGGGGAGAATCAAATCAAATCAAATTTATTTATATAGCGCTTTTCACAACTGATGTTGTCACAAAGCAGCTTCACAGAATTCCAGTAAGACAAGATTTGACATGAAATGTAAAGACAAATGTAAAACCCTCAAGTGAGCAAGCCAGGGGCGACAGTGGCAAGGAAAAACTCCCCCAGCTGAGGAAGAAACCTTGGGAGGAACCAAGGCTCACAAGGGGTGACCCATCCTCCTCTGGTCAATCTACTGGTGATGATAGTTAGTAGTCCATGAGAACTTCAGTGTAGGGACAGCTTCAAGGCACTTGGTGGTTGCTGGAGCGTGGGCAGCTGGTCTGAAGCGTGGAGGAGGATCTCGACAGTCATCCATCAGTGTCCAGACAGACAGGTGGGCAGTCGTTTACTCGGAAAGATGTAAAGGGATGGAATTAGTTTTGAACTGTTTTGTGTTTGTAAAGTAGAAAATATGAAAATTTCCAGAGTGTGGCTAATGACTCCGGCAGATCTGACTATGACAGCATTAACTAAAAGGAGAGAACCAGGAGGACACACAGACACGGGAGCATCCTGAAACACTGGCATCCCTCCGCTCCACCGTCAACAAACCTGAGTGATCGCGAGAAGCGGCGGGACGACAGCACCAGCGTCTCAGTATACTATAATTCCCTGTGTCCATGGACCCCCCGGATCTGCCTTTATCTAGGGGGGAGCATTAGCTACCAAATGATAAACTAAACAAAAGAGTTTTTAGCCTACATTTGAAGATTGCGACTGTGTCTGAGTCCCGAACATTTTCTGGAAGATCATTCCAGAGTTGGGGGGCTTTATAAGAAAAGGCTCTTCCCCCAGCTGAGGCCTTCTGAATTCTGGGAACATTTAAAAATCCAGTATTCTGTGATCTGAGTGAACGTGGGGGCTCATAATAGGAAATTGTATCTTGAAGATATTCAGGAGCAAGCCCATGTAGAGCTTTATATGTTAATAACAAAATTTTGTAGTCAATGCGGAATTTAACAGGCAGCCAATGAAGTGATGATAAAACTGGGCTGATATGTTCAAATTTTCTAGTTTTAGTGAGGACCCTAGCTGCAGCATTTTGAACTAGTTGAAGTTTTCTTAAATTGCTGCTGGTGCATCCTGACAGTAGTGCGTTACAGTAGTCAATAGGGAGAACACACCAACTCCTCACAAACAGTCACCTGGAGCGGGAACCGAACCCACAACCTCCAGGCCCCTGGAGCTGTGTGACTGTGACACTACCTGCTGCGCCACTTTAGAATAAAGTAGCAGTAGTGTTCAGAGCATAGTAGGTCTTAGGAAACTACACCACAACATCGGTTTGCTTCAAAATAAACATCCAGAAGAATGGTATGTGGTGGCATAGGACTTTAACCAAGTGAATCTGCAGGACATGTTCCACCAGCAAGTTAATTTGGATAAAGAGTTTATAAACAGACGAGGAGCGTACAGAGCAGTACCCTGCCCCCACCTTGGCGCCTCTGACCATATCTCCCTCCTGCTAGCTCATGAGAACTGTCCAGTGTCAAGGAGTAGGACCACTGTAATAAAGACCATCTGTGTATGGCCTGAAGGTGCTGTATGTAGGCTCCAGGACTCCTTTGAGGCCACAGACTGCTGTATGACGTTGCAGCCTCCCTAAATATCTGCCAGTGTGGACTTACCTCAGGATTTGCATGGAGGAGGTATCCACCTCTAAGACTATCACTATCTAGCCAAACCAGAAATCTTGGCTGAACGCAAATTATTTTCAAGTTGTAAACATCATTAAACCAAAACTTAAAAAAAAAAAAGCAGTTATACAACATTTCCTTGCATGGTAACAATAAATATCATGGTGCTATAAAACAAATAAATTTAAGCCATAATAAATATTTACAGAGCACATTAGATTCACAAATGTTTTTAAGTAAACTTTTCTTAGTAAAAGAGACAAAGTAAAACAAACTGCTGGTGATTGTGAGTAAAAAAATAAATATTAAATCACGAAACCTTTGAACAGTATAGACCTTACTAATTTAGGCAAATATATCTAAATAATTTGACTTTTAAAACATTTAGATCTGCACTGCTCAAATAAACAGAGGTTTTTGTTTAAAAATACCAATCTATCCATAATTGCAGGCTTGAAACAAGAATACTGGCAAGTGATGATGTTTCCTCTTGCATTAAAAAGCAAGAGAGAGCTTGTAGCAGGAATGCATAAATACTTGTGTGCAAGCTTGTCAAGATGTGGAAAGCTCACTCTGTATGTTTTCCACCATGCAAGTGGATCATCTTCTTTGTCAATTGAAGGTGTAAGCAGGTAGTTGTTTGACTCTGCTTCCCAAGGCCAGTGCTAGCCCTAAGCACAAAAAAACCTGAAAATTAACAATAATTCAGTATTTGTCAGTGCATTTCTCTTTATTTCCCAAATAACTTTTCAATGTGAATGTTTTGAAAACATTTGAACATAAATACAAGGAAAAATTAAAATCTTGATCAAACTAATTTTAAACAAACTAATTTAGCATTAAAAATGCCATCAAACATTAAAAGAAATAAATAATATAATTAAAAAATAAATAAATACCATCACCAATATTAAAAAAGGTAAGTGCATTGATTCATAAATAACAGAACTGAACACAGTTTGTTAACACAGTACAGTGTATTTAAGTATAAGATTTAGCCTATTATTTAAGAAAGAAAGAAATAACCATACATAAGTACTAATAACTTGATTTTTTGATAACATGATAAAAGCCTGTCTAATTTATTGGTATGTTTACATTACCAAGAGCTGTTTTCCATTCATCAACTTATAACTTTGTGTAATGAAAAATGTAAATGTAAATGTAAAAATGTTTAGGTGATCCTTTCACAATTATATACTTATGTATTCATAGTACATAACAAATGCCAAATAAATAATTAATAATGTCCTAAAATACAGTATGCTAAGTAAATTTGGCTAAAACTTGGCTGATAATAAATTAAGCTTCGTCAGAAATAAAATAGCTAGCTAGCAATCTGAGAAAGTATACCTAGTCTTATGCCCCAATTGCTAACTGAAGCCAAGTGACCATAAATTATATAAATAATCTATATCAAGTGCGGCATTGTGTCTACAGCAGGCACACAGCTCCAGGGACCTGGAGGTTGTGGATTCAAGTCCTGCTTCAGGTGACTGTCTGTGACCTGGTGTGTTCTCCTCGTGTCCGTGTGGGTTTCCTCTGGGTGGTCTGGGTTCCTCCCACGGTCCAAACACACACATTGGTAGGTGGATTGGCGACTCAAAATGTGTGCAGCCCATGATCTAAATAAGCGGTTACAGACAATGAATGAACAAATCGATATCCATATCCACAACATAAAATAACTAGCTAGCCAAAATCAATTACTTGCAAAATAACACAAGTGTGAACATGGCTAGTAGGAGCTAACGTTGTAAAATTTGTTAATAGTAGGGTTACCTGGCATGAGCATAGGCATACAAGGGCTAAATGTTACACAATTAACAATTGTTATTTGAAGCATTGTCCTACCTGCAAGCGACACGCTAGCATCATCTCACTCTCTGTTCTTGTTTCTCATTTCCACGACTCTTGGCCTTTTTAGGCCATGTCCAAACACAGGTGTCTGCCAAATTTGAGATGGAGGCATAATCGAACAAACCACTGGGAGGTGGGGGAGCAGGCCACCATGGGGAGACTCTAGAGAGGGCCACCACAAGGAGACTGGAGAGAAGGCGGCACAAGAAATAAAATCATTTTCTCAAGCAAATGTTACCTTTGTATTGATAATATCTATTAACATGCTTTACATACTTTCATTTTAAATAAGTTGTTATAATGATTACTATAATTATAATGATCCAGTCTCAGGGCACCCTGTTCCTGTGTCGGCAGAGTCCCACCACCCACCCCGCATTTGTTTTCCTGTTCCTGCACTGCTGGCATAAATATATACATATATATATATATAACAGAACTAAGTGTGGGTGGAGCTAGAACACAAAGAAAATACAGCATCACAGAGTCATCACTGGTATTAATGTTCAGTGCTGGAGATCTGAACTCACTCAGAAACATAATGCTGTTCTTTGTCTCAGTTTTTATGCTTGTTTCCAGTATTGGTAAGTATAAACACACAATATATTAAGGGATAAAATTTAAAAAAACAGCAATTATATGCATATTTTGTGTGGACAATCTTGAAATATTTATAATATCTTAATGTATGTACTAATTAACGTGTGATATCTCTGTAGGTGGAACTGCTGATCTCATCACACAAAACCAAACAAGTGTGGTTTTCATTGAAGGCAGCAGCTCTGCATTGTCCTGTTATTATGATGGATCACCTTACAGGCTCCACTGGTATCAGCAAAAGCCTGGATCAAGACCAGAGTTTCTGCTGCTGATTCATGTAGCCACTGAATCTGAAACTAGGGCTGAAATGCTTGACAGTCGACTGTCAATCAAAGTTAATAACACAGAGAAGAAAGTGGATCTGCTGATCTCCTCTGCTGCAGTATCAGATTTTGCGCTCTACTACTGTGCCATGGAGCCCACAGTGACAGGAAACCCAGCTCCTTGGTACAAAAACATATGGCCTATGTAGAATTATAATTTTACAGCAGGGGGCGCTGTTTGTCTTTTGCATTTAGAATCTCAGATCCCTCAAGCTTTAATATCAGGTATGAATGACCTGCATTCAGTCATGATAGCATTAGTAAAATAATGTACTCTTTAGTTCTGCATTATCTGGATCAAATATTACTCCAACTCTAGGAACTTCACCACTCCAGAGGACTCGCAGTGGTGTTTTAAAACCCAGTACTGGGGGTCTTGTCCAGCTCTAACCCACACTTTTATTCATTATACAAGTTATTCATTGTACAACAATTTAAAGGAACACTATATGGAATTTTACATTAAAATAACAGCTTCAAATTCACTGATGCTTCGCTGACCTGTAATATGGAGGACAGAGCCTCTGTTCCAACAATCTTTTTCCTGAAGTTCATTCTGATTTTCAAAAATTTTGCTGATTGTAATACAAAAAAATATAGACAGGATAAGATGTAAAATATCCTATGCCAATCCATTAGAGTTTTACACAGGGCCCACCCCACTCTCTCCCTGCAGCCACAAAATATCTGTGATCACCTCTTGTTTAAATTAGCGATGTCCAGATCCGATGTCAAAGATTGTTATCAGGGCTGGTCACAGCATTATTTTACAGATCTGTATCTTGTGTTGTGAAGATCAGAGCATTTAACTATATATGGACAGTGTGAGGTGTGCCCCCCAGAGGCCAGTTGATAAAATTTGCATTTAAGTCATAAAAATTGACTTTAAACTTCTGGTGTGTTTCGGTTAGTGAGTTTTTAGTTCTTGAGTATATTGGTGATTATCTGTGGTGTGTGTGAATGTGTGTGTCCAATGAGTTGTGAGGTTTTTTTTTTATTTTTTTATTTTTTTTTTTCGCATATTGCAGCAAAGATGGCCGAGATATGTATTGTATGTATGATGTTTGTCACGAAGTTATTAATTTCTCAGTTTGAGAAATATCATGTGTGCATTTGAACTTGTTGAAATGTGTGTATCTCATGCTAATTTTAGAGCCTGTCAACATTTACCAGTTTTTTCAGCTGGGACTTTTGTCAGAAGGAGCTTTTTGTCATTGGTGTCTAGCGGCCTACTATCACTGCTACCAAACAAGGGAACATATCCTAATTGGGAAAAGCCTGGTGGCTATCTGCCTGCTAAAACTGCTGCTAGCTGTTGCTAATATCAGCACAAAGAGACAACAGCTAGCAGCCTGCAATCACTGCTGCTATTTATATTATCTGTGAAGTTAGGGGTTCTGTTTTAACCTTGTGGTTTTTGCTGCTCATTGACTATCTAGCTACTCTCATGATCTAATTGTATTTCTGTGTTGTTTTTTGTTGGTTTGTTTGGTGTTCTTTGCTTTTTGGATTTTGTAATAGAACAGAATATTTACTGATTATTGTTCCAGGATCAGAAGCTGTTAGCCACACAATGGAAAACTGAACTACAACTACAGTGCTCTCCATAATTACTGGCACCCCTAGTTAAAATGTGTTAAAAGCCTTAAAATAAATCAATTTTTCATTACAGAAACATAATCTCACTCTGAAAAAATGAGAAAAACCAACCTTCAACTCAAGTGGGGAAAAAAAGAAAAAATCCTGACTAAGAAATAATTATTTCCCATAAAATGACCCATTCCACAATTATTGGCACCCTTAAAAATTTCTTGGAAATAAATGTATTTGAACCATTTATGTTATTTCTACTGTAGTGTATAAAGTGAATCAAAGTATCTAGGAACCTTTAATTAGTAATTCATCACTTCCTGTTCCCCTGGGGTATAAATATGGCATTACACAGAGGCCTATTTCTCTTACTCACTCTTAAACATTGGAAAGACAAGAGAACACACTATTCAGGTAAAGCAGATTTGTGTCAACCTTCATAAATCAGGCAATGGCTACAAGAAAATAGCCACTCAACTGCAGATGGCCTTATCTACAGTCAGAGCAATCATCAAAAAGTTCAAAACATCTGGAACTGTGACAAATTGTGACAAAGCCTGGAAGAGGACGAAAGTGTATCTAGCCACCACACACAGTGAGAAGGATGGTAAGAGAAGTAAAACGTTCTCCAAAGCTCACTGTAAGAGAAATTAATCAAATAGCCCAAACAACCACCAGGTGCTATCTACATGCCAACAAGCTGTTTGGGAGGCATGCACAGAGAAAGCCTTTTCTGAATTATACTCATAAGCATAAACAGGTAGAGTTTGCCAGCTGTACTGGGATTTTAACTGGGACCGTGTGCTTTGGTCAGATGAGACCAAGAGAGCTCTTTGGCAACAAACACTCTAAGTGGGTCTGGCGTAACACCAAGTATAAGTACGCAAAAAAACACCTCATGCACACTGTTAAGTATGGGGGAGGATCGATGATGCTGTGGGCCTGTTTCTACTCCAAAGGACCCGGGAACCTTGTAAGGATACATGGGATCATGAACTCTTTGAAATATCAGGACATTTTGAATCAGAATCTGGTGGCCTCGGCCCGAAAGCTGAAGATGTGTCGTAACTGGGTCTTTCAGCAAGATAATAACCCTAAACATGTGGCCAAATCTACTCAAAAATGGTTCACACCAGCAACGTCCACACAGGCCTATCAGGTTTCTAAGGCCATACTTAGCCCCACTTGCACCATTAACACTTTTAATATAAAATTAGACACAGGATGTGTTTTTATGTGCATAAAACATTGATTAAAAATGATTCATAAAAATGATAAATATTTTAAAAAAATGATAAAACATTTGTTTTAAAAAATCGTATAAATGACTTAAGGAATGTGTATTATCTTATGTTTGTTGTTTTGCTTTATTCACATTGAGGTCTTCCACCAAGAGAGAAAGCACAGTGCGGTAAGAGTTTCCTGTTGTAATTTCTCGTAACTGCACTCAGCTCAGAGAGTCACAATACCCAAAGAGCACCTTTAGAGCCCTGAGAGCTTAAACATAATACTAATTCCTTTTGATATTCACAATGAAGACAAACCTTATAAACTTCCTTGTTATAGTATCAGGTACTCACTATGGTGATATATTTAGAATTATTTGAAATTAATATGTATTTAATTTTTACAGTATTTCTGTTTTTTCCCCCAGGTGTGTTTGGTGCTGATCAAATTCGACCATCAGGAGATCAGGAGACTAAAGTTTTTAAAAAAGAGGGACAATCTGCTACACTTAAATGCTCTTATGACACAAGTAGTCAAACTATATACCTTTACTGGTACAGACAGTATTCCAACAAACCTCTACAGTATTTGCTGCAGAGAGGTGCTCGAGCATATGGTGGCAGTGATACTTCAGATCGTAGATTTGATTCTGCTACATCCTTTTCAGTGTTACAAAGTCTCAAAGAAGCTTTACAAAAACTCCCACACTTCTACTTGCTTTGAACACAAGGAGATCAAAGCAACATCCAAACCACACTCACTATGATAAAAAGCTCATTCATTCATGTATTTTTAAAGGTCATTCTTTTCAATAAATTTAAGATCAATTACACTGTAATAGATCAAAATTATCTTTAATGGAAAAAAAACATGTATTTTTTGTAAATATATTGTATGCATAAATATTAATGACTGTTTCAAGAATGGGTGGCACAGCAGGTAGTGTCACACAGCCCCAGGGACCTGGAGGTTGTGGGTCCAAGTCCTGCTTCTGATGACTGTCTGTGAGGAGTGTGGTGTTTTCTCCATGAGTCTGCGTGGGTTTCCTCTGGGTGACTGTCTGTGTGGAGTGTGGTGTGTTTTCCCTGTGTCTGTGTGGGTTTCCTCTGGGTGACTGTCTGTGAGGAGTGTGGTGTGTTCTCCCTGTGTCTGCGTGGGTTTTCTCTGGGTTCTCTGGTTTACTCCCACGGTCCAAAAACACATGTTGGTAGGTGGATTGGCAACTCAAGTGTGTGAGTGAATGTATGTGTGTCTGTGTTGCCTTGCGCTCAATAATTCCAGGTAGGCTCTGGACAAACCGCGACCCTGAACTGGATAAGCGGTTACAGATAATGAATGAATGAATGAACATTTACACCACTTTCACAATATCACAATATGAAAATGATTATATAAATACTAAAGTTTATTGATTTATTATTCAGACCTACGTTTTGTTCAAAAAGCTATTTTTCAATTTACAGTGATATACAATTCAGATATTTTTATCAATTTAGAGAAGACTGAAGGCAAAGTATTTTATTATGTGATAGGCCTTATCTTCTGGAAATGGGTTTAGAAGAGGTCCTATTTTTGTATCATTGTTAACGTTAACCTACTTCCAAAAACCATCTAACCTACTAAGACCCAGCTTCACACCAGTAACCGTGATGAACATGGCCACATCTATACAGATATTAATCAGTGTAGCTTTTCTCAATAGTCATGCACATCAAGAGGCAGAATATGCTACTTTTGATGCATACCAGCATTCTAGCATTTTCTGTGCAGAAACAGCAGAATTTCATAAATTCTATCTTGTAGCTGCAGATTACCAATAAGCCATTTGCTTTGTATGTAATCCAGTACACAAACAGGAATGCAATGCAATGGACCTTGTTTTAACACACCGCAAATTAACAATTCCTATTATTGCCACTGGGTTTTTGGCAATTATTATGGGGGCCAGACATAGGCAAGTTGTCATTAGATGGGCTAGACTTGAGTTATGGCACATGTTGTGTAGGCCATATGCCATGCATGGTCATGCTGTACTTAGATTACAACATGTGTTCTTCATGTTGTCCAAATATATTGAGCTGGGTTCCTATTAATATTTTTTTTTGTTCTGTTTTGTTCATGAAATATGTGCCCACTTTGAATTAGATAACAGCAACACATTCCAAAAAAAGTTCCTGTAATTTTTTTAAAATACTTTGTGTTATTGTAGGGGATGCTTTACTTAGAGTACACAAAACAAGACGTGCTATCCTTAGCCACTGCCAGGTTAAAGCATGGTTTAATCTAATCTTTGGTATGTGTCAAGGGTGCAGATTTAGCATGGACGGGGGTGACGTGTCCCCACAAATATCCAGTGATTAGACAGCTAGTAAAGTAAAGGAACTCATCATGCTGAAATGTGTTCATTTTATTTTGGTAGCACTTGTGTGTATGGGATTATAGGTGTGAATGTGCACACACTACATTTCTTTAGACATTATTTCCCAAGGAAATAAAATAAAGTTTGGTTTGGTTTTCTTAGTTTAAAATGTTGTTCTGTTTTGTTTCAGGTGGAACTTCATACACAATTATTCCACTGGAAACTGAAAAACAAATTATGTAAAACAAGGTTTTGTCTGAATGATATTACTTTGTGTTGACATCTAATCTTTTATATTGCAAAAGCATGTTTCAGAATTCTTGGCTATTCATTCAACAGGAACCTTCCTTAAGTCTTTGTCTTGTCAAGTGTCAAAAATTTCATGTGATGTCACTACCAAGGGTGGTTCTGGTCTGCAGGAGGCATCCAGTCAGAGGCTGGAGATGCTCCAATCCTCAATCCCTGAGGAGCAATCAGGCCTTCAAGGTGGGTTTATTAAAATCTGGCTTAAAAACCAGTGGCACAGAACTCAGCTCAGAACTTTCTAGAGAACACACTTCAGCTCTCTTCAGGCTTCTTCAGAAGCTCTCCATATCTCTCGTATGGCTCTCTCCTAAAACAGGCTTAGGCTCTTCAAGCAGGGTCCATGCCAGAACATAGAAAGAAAATGTAGAGAGATAAGGAAAGAGGAGGGGCAGAATGAAGGAAAAAGTTTAGGTTGACCCAAGGGTAAATCTGCTCCCAGCCTGGAAACTCAGCTAAGAGAGTCCAGAAATTTCAACATGAAGTTTTATTTTTATTTCTAGTAGAAAAAATATATATAGTTTAAGAAAAGCTTTCCAGCAAAGCTCAATGCCCAGAGCATGAAATCTCTGACCCTCAAAGTCGTGACAAGAGTTTCAGGATCAGTGAAAAAGAAGGCCACATGCTCCCTCAGAATGATTACTTTCTTAGGTGGTGTCTCTGAGCAAAGGCCCAAGAGAGACATGCATGGACATGGCACTCACAAGGAGGAAGATCAGCAAGGAAGGATAATTCCACATGCTACGCAGGGTCCAAGGCTGTGTCTTTGACCAAAAGCCAAGTGGAAGAAAAGGTGCAATGCTACAAGGCCTGTGTCTGCGAGAAGAAAGCCCAGCATGTCTGTGATGTTCTGCAAGCCGTCTTCACTCCTCTCCAGGGATGCGTATGGTTACATGGTTTCATTTCTTTCATAGCTCAGGAGATTGGTGCTGAATGCTTTGCTGGGATAAACTATAGCCTTTTTGGAATTAAGGGTAAGATAGAGATCATAGAGAAATTCCCTTATATATTAATCTCCCTGCTCCCTCATGTATTGCTGTAATCCATTTCATTATATGAATGTATAATCAATATTCATTATTTGATATTACACTTAATAAACCAGTTGTGTGATAAAACCAGTCCTTGGTTATTTGATTGTGTGTGCACTTTTCTTGTATAGAATTATTCCTAATAGTTCAGATTCAATTTCGGAGCCAAGAACCTACAGCAGGTCAATTAGCATAATTCATTAATAATAATTAATTCTAGCTAATTCTGCTATATAATATGAAAAATCATCCAACATGATGACCTACTTGTCCAGGCTAAAATTGGACAGGTAAAGAAACTACATATTATTTAATGACTCCCAAACATGGAGCTTAACAAAAATAATTAAATAATTAATTCTTAATAAAATAATAAATAATTATTACTGACTCTGCTACATATGCATTCATTTTAAATCTGCACATTCTTCTCCCTGAATACTGTATTGATAGAGAGCATTGCATCCATTTAGACGCAGTCCCTTCTCTGCTCCTCCTGTTCTCTCCACTTTCCTTCTGTCTCTACTCATCATCCCACCCCTCCCTTTCTCCTCCTTTCACCATCTGTCTATACTTATTTTCCCAACCCCTTTTTTATCATCTCATCCCCTTTTTTATCGTCCCATCCTTCTCCCTTTATCATCCCACACTCAGGCACCGCTCTATGCCTAAAACTTTCTAGCTTGCACCCCTCCACAGGTGTTGCTGCTGGCCTGCCTCTTGCCCAGCCCTCGAAAATGTCTCCTCACTGCAAAGCATCCTCATTGCTGATTCACTCTCATCTTATCATTCGACCCCTCCCTTTATCATCTCACTCCTCTCTTTATCATCCCACACTCTTCCTCTGCAGCAGCTTCCACTCCATGCCTCAAGTTTTCCAGCCTGCACACCCTCCACGGGTGCTGCTGCGGGCCTGCCTCTTGCCCAGCACTCTGGGACCTTGACACAGCCTCCTCCCCTCATCCTACCAGCCTCTAATTCAACAGCGTGTGTGCTTTGTGGATGTGCGCCCCAAACCCTTCACTTTGCTGCTGTGCCATACCCAGTCTCTAATTTTACAAATCTCACATTCTCTTTTT
Source organism: Hoplias malabaricus (assembly GCF_029633855.1). Lineage (NCBI taxonomy): Eukaryota > Metazoa > Chordata > Actinopteri > Characiformes > Erythrinidae > Hoplias > Hoplias malabaricus. Next base: position 18,855,360 of record NC_089808.1, read on the forward strand.
GGGTGCTGCTGCAGACCCACATCCCAACCTCTCTGCTGCTGAACTTCTCCCACCCACCAGATTCCAACTCATGCTCTCTCTTTTAGGTGCTGCTCTGAATTATTGTCTCAATCCCTTCTTTCTGCTTCTGTTACTCTCCATCTTTCTAGCTCATGCTCTCTTTTCAGGTGCCGCTAATCCCCTTCCCTTTGCAGCTGCTCCACACCCTGTCTCTTCCTTTACAGCCCATCATCTATCATGCTGTGGACCTTCGTCCCGACCCCTGCATCCAACTTTGCAGCTTGTGCTCTCTCCTCAGAAGCTTCATCCTTATGCCCTTCCCTTCACTAACAAACAGCACCTTGCATCTACTGTACGGCTCACACTCTCTCCTGCTGTAGATCTTACTTCCTGCCTCCCATCTCAGCAGCCACTCTGCTCCCAATTTCTAACTTTACAGGAATTAACACTAATTAACACTAATTAAGTCAATTGACAACATGATTGGGTATAAAAAGAGCTTTTCAGAGTGTCAGTGTCTCTCTGAAGACAAGATGGTAAGAGGATCACCAATTCCACCATTGTTGCGCAGAAAGCTAGTGCAGCAATACCAGAATAGTGTTACCCAGCGTAAAATAGCAAAGACTTTTAAGTTATCATCATCAACCGTGCATAACATCATCAAAAGATTCAGAGAATCTGAAACAATTGCTGTGTGTAAGGGTCAAGGCCGTAAAACTCTACGGGATGCTCGTGATCTCCGGGCCCTTAAACGTCACTGCACCTCAAACAGGAACGCCACTGTCAAGGAAATAACAGAATGGGCTGAGGAATACTTCCAGAAAGCATTGTCAGTGAAGATAATCCATCGTGCCATCCGCCGTTGCCAGCTGAAACTCTACAGTGCAAAGAGGAAGTCATTTCTAAGCAAGCTCCACAAGCTCAGACATTTGCACTGGGCCAGGGGTCTTTTAAAATGGAGTGTGGCAAAATGGAAAACTGTTCTGTGGTCAGATGAGTCACGATTTGAAGTTCTTTATGGAACACTGGGACGCCATGTCAACCGGACCAGAGAGGACAAGGATAACCCAAGTTTTTATCAACGCTCCGTTCAGAAGCCTACATCACTGATGGTATGGGGTTGCATGAGTGCTTGTGGCATGGGCAGCTTGCATGTCTGGAAAGGCACCATTAATGCAGAGAACTATGTTCAGGTTCTAGAACAACATATGCTCCCATCTAGCCGTCATCTCTTTCAGGGAAGACCCTGCATTTTTCAACAAGATAATGCCAGACCACATTCTGCAGCAACATCATGGCTACGTAGGAGAAGGATCTGGGTACTGAAATGGCCAGCCTGCAGTCCAGATCTTTCACCTATAGAGAACATTTGGCGCATCATAAAGAGGAAGGTGCGACAAAGAAGGCCCTAGACGATTGAACAGTTAGAGGCCTGTATTAGACATGAATGGGAAAGCATTCCTATTTCTAAACTTGAGAAACTGGTCTCCTCTGTTCCCAGACGTCTGTTGAGTGTTGTAAGAAGAAGGGGGGATGCTACACAGTGGTAAAAAATGGCCTTGTCCCAACTTTTTTGGGATTTGTTGACACCATGAAATTTTGAAACAACATATTTTTCCCTTAAAATGATACATAATAATAAAATATTAGATGTTGGCACCTCCACATCATTGCATTCAGTTTTTATTTCCAATTTGTTTAGTGTCCCAACTTTTTTGGAATCCGGTTTGTAAATTACTGCAACAGAAAGTGATACAATTATGTTTCCTAACTAAAAGGTCCTGAAGAGCACTGAGTGGCATTGACTCTCTTTACAACGTCAAACAGAAAAAGGTTTTAAAGAAATGCTTCCACTCTGATGAATGCAAAACTACTATGCTATTCTCTAATTTTCTTTTTAGTTTTGTGACATTACAAAGATAAGCATAATTTATATTAATTCTTTGAGAGGGACAAAGGAAATAAAGCAGATCATTTTGAGAAATTGGAGGTACTCAGTTTATAGAATTGTGGATATCTTTACAGTTTCATTAGTAATGCAAACATCTGTACATAATCTAAAAAGTGTGATAGCAGCCTATCCAAATAAATTGGTAGTTTTAAAATGTTCATTCGTATTGGTTAGCAATGTGATTCAAGTTTCTTATGATTTATCTGTTTGTATTTAACATGATTAAATATTTTTCAGCTTATTTGCATCATTGAAAGGCTTGCAAGGTAGATTGGACAATATCCACTGTCAAACACCCACAACAGCAAGACGGGCACTCATTTGGAGTACATGTGATGATGGTACAAACATTTACTAATGTCTTGTAAATGTTAAATTTTAAGTAATTTATTACTTTTACTCCTTACAGAACTTCTGAGATGGCATGTTTTGAAACAGGGCTTGTTACTTTCATCATTGGTTTACAAATGGTTTAAATTCCTGTGAAACATTTACTATTAGTAACTTGACAACCAATCATGAAATATCAAACATTTTAAAACATGTCATGACACAAACACACAATGAAATTAGAAAAATCAATCTAGGATTATTCCAAAAGAAAAGTAGAAGCCAATGCAATACTGAAATGGTGGAACAGATTGCCACCGCTTGACAATTTCTAGAATGTTGTCAAGTTTTTCAACTGTCTTGTCTGTTTTGGGCACATTTTTGCTTTCATTTTCTGCTGCTACAGGATCACGTGGATGGTATTCATTAACAGTTTCTACACGGTTCTTGAAATATTTAAGTGCTATTTTCAAACAAGCACACATACTGTAATAAGAGAAAATACAGCAAGTACACTGCAATGAATTTGCAGAAGCACAAAACTCCTCTTCAAACATACTTGCCCTCTCTACTACTTGGCTTTGTATTGAATAACTTCTGTTTGTTTCTGAAACGTGCCAAATAAGAAATTTGTGTTTCCAAATCATGAAAATTATGGCTTGTCAGTTGTAGAATTAGCACATGATGCTTACAAGCCAGACCTCTTGAACCCATGGGACAGCTGCAGTAACATTCTGCTAGACATACAGTGTCTAACATTGACTCAGAGGGTCCCTTATATTTGTAAATTCACTGATCTTTTTCACAATTATTTTATCCCTCCAACCACTTTGTCATCTGGGAAACTGAATTCAAAACATCATGAAAAGCCAGAACTATTGGATTCCTGATGTGATCACCATCCTTTAGGGCTTTTATCACAGTGAAGTAATCATCTGCTTTAACAAGATCAAGCACTTCAAGCAGGTCGTCCAGTCTTCTGTTCCTGGAACCAGGTAAAAACAGATATTTTAAATGATGGAAAAACCTGAAATGGAAAGAATTTATTTATTAGGGGGAAAAATTACAGAGTTCTCTGCCTATGTTAATCTCAAGATTATTTTGATCCCCTGTAAGAAATAATACCTTTCTGAGTTTTTGTGATTGAACCGCTGACCATAATCAGCCCACATGATCCCAATAATTTCTTAAAGGTCAAAACTCAGCAGATGTCCTTCTGAAGTGTTCAACCTTTACAGTAATACAAATTAGACAAAATTATGGAAGAACATACAATGCATTACAATGCGTATTGATGGGGAACAGACTTAACTGGTCGTTAAAATTGTTTAACCTAATCTCCAAGTTCTTATTAACTTAGTTACATTAAGGAATTAGTTTCAGTAGTCATCAAGTCAAGTTTGATAAATGCTGACAAACATATGCCCAGATCATCCCTGATTACAATTATTTTAATAAAGCATTAAATGTTTGCTCACAGTAGTGCAAGCTTTAAGCTTACAAAAAAGGACAGAATCTCATTCCTCTTCTGGGTGTTTGATGCTCCAAGCACCCCAAATTCAGTTTTTGACAAATATCGATTGACAGCCGTAAAGTAAGAAAAACAAAATCCATTTAGACTTCATTTTAAAAGTATAGTAATTCAAACTTTTTTTTTTAAATGTATTTGATGAACTATTTGTCTAATATAAAGACAGACCAATCACAAATCAGTACAGATGCTAACACAAATGTTAATAAAATTAATCAAATCAAATTTTTGTATTTATGTCAGAACCTGGCAGACTGACGGAGGCAGACGCACTTGCAATAACACAAAAGGCTTTGTACTTAAACAATAGATAAAACAGAGACAGACTTGGATAACACAACAGGATACTTAGACAGAGACAGACTTAGACAAGACTTAGACAGAGAGACTTGGACAGGATGACCTGGACAGAGAGAGAACCAGCCTAAACAGAGAGCAAAAACAGAGACCTGGACAGGGAGAACTAAACAGACAAACTTAAACAGAGAGAACTGAACAGACCGAGCTAAACAGAGACCTAGACATGGAGAGACAGATACAAAGAGAACTAAACTGAGACAAGAGAAATACAAACAAACAGACCAAACGAGTACATGAAGCACAAGGAAGAAAAGACTGACATACAAAGGGAAGGGAATCAAAAAGCAAATCGAGGGAGGGACAGATAGACGGATGAATGTCCAACAAACAGGCACAGACAAAAAGGGACTTATATACACACAAGGACACCTGAGACCGATAACAAGGGGGCAGGATTACAAATGAGACACAGATGGGGTCACTGACAAGAAGGCAGAGCCAAAGGCGGGACAATTTATTTGTATAGCACTTTTTACAAATGATGTTGTCACAAAGCAGCTTCACAGATTTCCAAATAAAATGAAATTTTTCACGAACAACAGAAACAAACAATCAGTACATTAAGTAAAAAAAAAAAAACAAGTAGATTGCTTTCTTCATGATCTGAGTAGAAGTAGATTTTGAAAATATTCATGAAAATACAAATCCATTAAAACAATGACAGCCTTTCTTATCCTCTTTCCCTTTTCATCAATCTTCATGACCCCTACAGGACCACCACAGAGCAGGTATGATTTGAGTGGTATATCATTCTCATTGCTGCAGTGTTGGTGATGTGTTAGTGTGTGTTGTGTAGGTATGAGGGGATCATATACAGCAGTGCTGCTCGAGTTTTTAAAGACTGTGTCCAGTCACTATCCACTCTGTTAGACACTCCTACTGCATTGGTCACCTTGTAGATGTAAAGTTACACAGTTTGTGTTTGTCATTGTCTAGTCCATCAGTGAACACAAGACATAACCCACAGGATGTTGGTGGGTGGATATTTTTGGTAGATGGACTATTCTCAGTCCAATGGTGACACTGAGGGCTTTAAAAGCTCTAGCAGCACTGTTGTGTCTGATCCACTCATACCCGCACAATACACACAAACACATCATCACGTCAGAACTGAGAGTGATCCGCCACCCAAATCGTACCTGTTCTGTGGTTGTCCTGAACATTGAAGAGCTGGGTGAAATGGAGAGAAGAAAGTATGAAGTGAAACAGATGGATTAAAGTCTGTAATTGTAGAACTACAAGTTTCTCCTGTATGGTCAGTGTAGCTAATAAAATAAACAATGAGTATAGATAGTGTAGATGAGTGTAGGTGTTCCTAATCTAATGATTGTTCAGTGTACTACCCATGCTTTACCTGCAAGACCAATATGCAATATGCTAGATTCTGGAAACACTGCAGACAACGCATTGATTTCAGCAAAGTCTTTGTCAATCATGAATGCTCTGAGAAAAAAAACAAAATAGGATATTCCTTACTATTTATTTGATAGAAACTGAACATGAATACTTTGTATGAATCATTATATTGGCATGTATGTAAATTACCTTGGAGGAATTGGAAATTGCTTTTTAAGAACTCCAAGAACTTTTTCCAAAACTCCCTGAGTTTCACAGCCAACTATTGCGTAGGCCACAGGAACTGCTTGTCCATGGTTATCTCTCCATCTGAGACTTCATGATTTGTGTCTGTAAAACAATAATCAGCTCTTGGTTTGATGAATATGGCTGGTAAAACAAAACATGCTTTTGAAGAGGTCCCTTCAGTAATGCATCCACACATTGGCTGTCATTACAATGAAAGTGTTTCTTTCTCATCATGCAGGTTCTTAAACTGTCAATGTCACGCATTGTTATAAAATGCATGCGACTGCGTAATTTACTGTGTTTTGTTTTAGTTTTGTTCTTTGAAAATAAATCATTCCTTGCATGTATGTCCACCTCCTTATCTTCCCTGCCCAGCTGTGACAACTATAGTGTAAGTCTATTCTTTGAAACAGCTTTTCTATCATTTGCCTAAATATAATGTGATGCGGTTGTAAAGCTATGACATAAAAGTGGCTTGACAAATAAGCAGCAGTGTACATGTATTTTTAGTGCATTTATATATTTTATCTTATGAAACTAAATGAGAAAAAGGGCTTCAAATCACCATTAACATACAGCATTATATAAATTCTTCAATTTAATTCTTACTATGTGTGAAATTGTATTCACTGTTTTGCTTTTCTGACAGTCAAACCATGAGCCTGAATCTTCTACAAGTGTAGTGAGGAAGTGGAGCACAAAAACACAACAGCAGATGTGTTCTTGCTGGATTTTTATTCTTCTCCTATCGCAAAGCTCTTTGTCTCTCACTAAATTAGAAAACCTCATCATGTTGCAGTGTACTTATTTTATCCTCATAGCACTTGTAGGTATGTGAATATATTTGGGAGTGTGCACACACTACATTTACTAACTTACTTTACACTTTATTCATCAAAAACAAAATAAATTTTGGTTTAATTAGTTTAAACATTTTGTTTCATGTGGAACTTTTTCAGATACAATAACGGCATTAAAAACTTAAGAGCAAGTTTCACTGGGTGACAGTGTTACTCTCTCCTGCAGCTACAGAAGCAGCAATGTGTACAGGCTTCACTGGTATCGCCAATATCCTTCATCTAAACTGGATTTTGTAATGCATATAAGTGAATCAGGGGATATGAATAGTCCAACAACTGGCTTCTCTGCTAAAGTTCAGAATAAGATACTGGATCTGGTGATCTCCTCTGCTGCTGTACTGCACTCTGCTCTTTACTACTGTGCTCTGCAGTCCACAGTGACAGAACACCGAGGTTCACTGTACAAAAACAGATTGTTTGATGAGATCATGCATTTTTGTGTGTGGGTTTCCTGCCAGGTGTTGCTGGGTTGCAAAGCAAAAACACAGAAAAATTTAGTTAACACACAGTGGCGGCTGGTGAAAAATATTCTAGGTGAGGCTGTTTGTGCCACATTGTCCACCATAAAATTTAACACATATGGCAGGATACCAAAACTCTGAAAGTCATTCATTGAATTGTTATGGAAAAAAATCATTCCTTTATTGTCTGTAATCACTTAACATGCACAGGGTTGTGGTGGGCCCAGAGCCTATGAAGAATTACTGGGCACAAGGCGAGAAAACACCCTGGAGTGCAGGACAACACACACTTACACCTATGTGCACTTTTGAGTAGCCAATCCACCTACCATTGTGTGTTTTTGGGCTGTGGGAGTAGATCGAAGCATCCAGAGGTAGCCCACGCAGACACGGGAAGAACACCCCAAACTCCTCACAGTGGGGCTTAAACCCACAACCCCAAGACCCTGAAGCTGTGTTACAGCTACAATACCTGTTGTGCCTCTGTGCTGCCCACAGTGAAAATATTTATATTACTTATAAAATAAACATTAATAAAATTGTCCTATCCTTGTGAGAGCTCACACAAATATATAAGAACTCACACAGACCTGTTTTTATTTATTTATATAAAATAATATTTATATAAATATATAAATATATTTATATATAAATATATTTTATATATTTATATATATACAGTATGATTCAGTAATATAAAGCACTCTAGAAATCTCTATATTTTTTGTCTTTTTTGTGTTTTTTGCTAATACATATGCATTTTTCTGAAGTAGTCTGTAATAAGTCATTAAACCATATAATGTAATGAATCCCATAAGACTCCTTACACAGGGACACTACTGATCTCCTGCTCTGTGATCTGGGCTGAGCTACACATACCATTGCATTTCCAGTTTACATTACTATTAAATAGTGCACTATATATTGTTGAAATCACAATAAAAATATCTAATTGGACTTGAAGTTTTTGACCCATGCCAAAGTTTTTCGAATGTTTTCCTGGCATCAAATTCTTAGTGAGCAAATAAACATAGCACGAAAAGTAAGGAAAATTGTGTTTGGTAGATTATTTCTTTGTTGTAACAATGTTTCTTGGCAAAAAAAATCTTATACCATTGGAAAGCCCACTAATTACCCTTTTAAATGGTGCCAAATTTGTAAGGAACATGCATTTGTGGGATGAGCAGTAGAGCTGAGTATGTGGGTTGTGCCCATGAAAAATTTGTCAAATCCTCTTTGCCAATGCCAAACAGCTTATTCTGCCATTGACTGGTTTGGTGGACTGGATGATTGAAATTTGAAGATATATATATATCTTCACACACACATATATATACACACACACACACACACACTTGAGTTCATTACAACTTATCTTTGTATTTTAGCTAAGTAACTCCTGCATTATTCCAGCCCTGACTCCTGGATAAAAATAGAAATGTTATAAAGAATGAGACAGGCCAGTGATTGACAAATGAACAGAAAGCATTCAACACTCTTAGTTTACAGGAACAGAGCCAATCTGTTTGTTGGAAGTTTCTGGTTTATATTAACGCTTCCACAATGGTAGGCTCTTCTTGCAACTGTTTATCAATCTTCTATATTTATCAAGAAAATCCTACCCATGTGTTACTGTAACGAAACCAGAACGGGGCAGACGCTTGCAGACGAACACAGGATTTTATTGACACGGGGAAGAATATTCATGAGGCAGAACACAATACACAGGAGAACTGAGGACAAAAACAAACAATCTCAATAACACAACCCGGAAGACAACGGAAAATACGGTAAGCACAAACACGATAGAACCACAGCAATCGAAGCACAGAGATAGGAGCTCAGTATACCCAACGCGACCGAAGGCAATACTTCGCAACGAGCAAGTAACACGCTGTCCTAATATACCCACACACTGAGTTATCCAGGTGACACATATTAGAATTCAGGGGATGATGAACGAGGAAGCCACTCTTGACTGGCAGACCGCGGACAGGAACTTGGGACAGAGTGGCATCATGGGAATTGAAGTCCACTCTGTCTTGAGGGTTCATAGAGGGGTGGGGAGACTCGATAGGTATGACATGAGGACTAAGGACTTACAGCTTGCCTTGAAAAAGGAGCGGGACTCGAAGCTGGAACACTCAAAGCAGGAGCGGTACTCTTCATAAGAAAAAGTGAAATAAAATACAGACCTCTGCACTAACTCCCATACTGGGAGTTTAAAAAAAAAACAAACAAACAAAATAAATAAATAAATAAACAGAAAAATGGATAATAACACAAATGGCATCAATTGAGTGTATAAACTCTCTACTACACTATATGTCTACATACAAACATGAAATTATCTACAGAGATTGTTCAGAGGCAAATGGTCAGAGAACAAACAGAAGTCAATCATTCATATATACAAACAAACCATTTCAAAAATCACATCTCATAGGAAATTTAGAGAACAAGACAACAAGGCCGACCAACATGACATGATTTTCTCTTTCTGTGTGAGGTTTCGAAGGTAAGGTAGCTTCTCCCCCCTCTCTAGCTATTATTGTTTGTTTGTTTGTTTGATATTTTGTCCTTCTCGGCTCCAGAAATTAAAATATGCCTCATATTAAACACCTAAAAGAATATGGCACTGTTGTCTCATTCATACACACACACACACACACATATATATATATATATATATATATATATCAGTGGCAGATGCTGGTCTTTCATGGAGGGGAAGCTCAATTTCGGCCTACATCATAAAATGTGTCGGTTTATTTATATGTAAATCCTACCCTTTTAACAAAGAAAATGCCGCTGAGAGGATTAAGAAAGTCTCCGGTTCAACTCAGAACAGATTGAAAATTGAATGTGCCAACGACTGTGGTTATCAATTATACATTTGTATTATTATTATTATTATTATTATTATTATTATTATTTGATAATAACATACTATTCACGCTAGAGTGTGAGTTTTCAGGATCTTCAGACACAGTATTATTTCAAATCAAAGAACACTTTATTGGAAATTAATAATAATCAGTTAATAAACATAGCACAACTATCATAATCTCACAAACGGGATCAACGCAGATGAAACACTTAGGAGTCTAATAAGTGGCTAATTAACATTCTTTTAACTTGAAAAAGGAACTGGTCTTCGTGATTTCAAAATGCACATTAATTCATCAAATCAATTCATGTTAGTATATATTCACCTGAGAATAACATACGATAGACAATAATAAAACATTACATAATGCATAACTGGATTCAGAAAAGCATACATGTCCAAGATAACTCTTTTTTTGGGACAGAGATAAAACAAGAGAGAGAGAGAGAGAGAGAGAGAGACAACGGGATGCTCTCTGTGACATATGATTTCCCAAATGTCCACTTGGAGGCACTGTTGGTCCATGTTGTGCCAGCTGGGTTGAACTCTGATGTAAAATAGGAGCATATTTGGGCCATCTGCCGATCTTATGATAAGATTAAGTCTGACAATAAGGGTGATAAATGCTCAGGGGGTTCTTGGGTCTCCTCATGTGGTGAGTTTTATGAGTCAGTTCCCAGGCTCTGTTGAGTTATCTTTTGGTCTAATGGTGTTTTCTGGTCATCATAAAGCTGGAAGAACCACTCAGTGTCAGTATGAATCCTTCTGTCAACCTCTCAGGTCTTGCGACCTTCTAATCTCTCTAATCTCCAACAGACCGTGTGTGCGCATGTGTGTGGGGGTGGTTTCATGGAGTCTCCACACACACTGCTGTGGAATGTGGTATTTCCCCTTTTTTCTTTTATTAAAAAAATGGAAAGTCAGAGGCTGGATCTTAAATTTTCTCCATCACTTGATCTAAATAATCGCAGTCTTACAAATTTTCAGCATACCTGGGCCTTCCTCCACTACACCAGCGATGGATTTTACGAAGCTGACTGTAAAATTCTGTAAATGCACAGAGCCACAGAGTTCAGCTGTTTTTTCACTATATATCAGCACCTTTGTAAATAGGTTTTTGGGAAGTCTATGTGTACTGCCCTTGCTATATGTGCTGGATATAACTTGATAGTCAGCTAAATGCCTTCTTAACTCCAAGACACATTGTTTATAGATTAATTGATGTAGCAAAGAAAATGCAAAATAGATGCAACAACTCTGTCATGAATGAGCTGTTATTTTTACACTGTTACAGATTTTAGCTGTCTATTTATCTTATTTTATTTAAATTTATAACTTGAAATGAAATGCATTTATTATTTATAAATTGTCCCCATACTTGAATTTGACATTAATCACATTGCAACTGCATTCAAATATTGCATTGCTCTCAAACATTAAAAATCATCAATTTTTTTTTAATAATGAGGTGCACTTAAAGATACTCAATCGAACAATCAATACATACCCACATGCTACAAAAGGCATAAGATGTTGCATTCAATATTTGTCTTGCAAGACTGATCATGTGGTCCCATGATCCTCCAAAATGGGATACATGTCGGGGATTGAAAGTCCAACTGCATTCTTGTCTTGTCAGGTAAGTCTTCACTGTTGAGTGGTCGATGTTAGAGGGTATCTTCAACTCCTTGCATGCATCAACAAAGTTGATGCCCCGGTCTGAAAAAAAAAATTTACAGGGCCATGCACAGCTATGAATCACCTTAGTCCATTGATTAAAGAAGACGTGTGGAGAGACTCAATAACTTCAATATGCCCCATTGTCTATAGGTTGTGGACAAAACTGTCCTGCGTATTCGTTGATGTAGATACTGGGAACAAATGAGGTCAACACAGAGAATTCAAATAAACAATTAAAACAGTTTATTATACAGAATTCTGGGAAGAACAGTACAGCATGCTTCTTCTCCCTTAGCTGGTCTGTTCTTCGCTGGTTTGGTGTGTGACCCCTGATAATATCCTTCCCCTAGCGTATATGCTTCATCTGATTGGCTCCTTGATGCCAGAGTCAGTCGTTGCTAGGGTGTTGCTAAGGCTTTCCAATGACCTAGTGACCTCTCTGCTGGAAGACCCTGATGTTAGTGTTCAGATAATTAACACCCACCCCCTTCACACACACCGTTTATCCCTTTGCTGTTGCACAAGGTAAAATAATACTGTTTCTTAAAAATAATAAAAGTATCAAGCTAGCTGAAAAATATTTACTGAATAATTTTTCCCACAATTCCCCCTTTTGACCTGTCCTAATGACAGGCCAACATTACACATATTCCTAATCTTCCTCCTGGTTAGGTGTGTGTAAAATGTAAATATAAACTGTGTAAATCAGTGGTGATAGCGGGCATTTACACCACCCCCTTTTTAGGGGAGAGGCAACCTCAGTCCTACACACAGTCCTATTTTCTAAATGTTTTATTGCCCTATATGTGTATGTGTAAAGGTGTAAAGTCTTCTGTCATCTTATGGTGAGCAGGTCTGCGCTGGGAGCAAGGGTAGACTGCCCTTGTTGTGCTCCTGCCTCAGGGGATTATTCTGCCCCCTATGTTGGTTGGGGCTACCTGATCTGCCTCTTCTGAAGTGTTGTTGTCCTTCAGTGAATGTTTGATATTGGGTGCCGGTGCAGCTCTGCACTGTGTGAGGTGGTACCACTGTGAACCTTTACCCCTCAGCCGGACTGCGCAGCTGGTTCTCTCCATCACCTGGTAAGGCCCTGTCCAGCGAGGTTCACACCACTTCCGTTTAATGACCTTCAGGAGCACCCAGGGTGAGACTGCCACTTCTGGATCCTTCTCCTCCGGTTCTTCTCCTTCTCTCCTTTCCTGCACCTGTATAGAAAAATCTTTACAAACAGCTTTTAGTTCTTCTTATAGCTGTTGGTACTCTACTTGAGGTAGTTTCTGGGGGGACGCAAGCGCGGTGGAGGGGCCTGGAAAGGGTATGCCCCTCACTAATTCAAAAGGAGTGAACCCTGTATTTCTGTTCACTGAACTTCTGACACTGATCAGAGCAATTGGAAAGGCATCTAGCCAATTCATGCCCGTGGCCAATTTGATTTTTGCTAATTTGGTTTTCAAGGTTTGATTCATCCTCTCCACCTGTCTTTGTGAGGTGGGGTGATACACACATCCATAGCTATGTTTCAATCCTAACGATTGTTCTACCCACTGCAGTGCCTTACTAGTAAAATGAGTTCCATTATCGGAGTGAATCTTTTTTGGAAACCAATGTTGAGGGATCCAGTGGTTGATCAACATTTTGCAGACTGATTTTGCATCCTCCTTAATAGTGGGGATTGCCTCGACCCATCCTGAATACCTATCTACTACCACTAGAAGGTACTTATATTTGCGTATAGGATCGATCATATCTGTATAATCAATCTGAATTTCTTCCCCGTGGGTTAATGGCCATGGAAACCTTCCCTGTGTTAATTTGTATGCCTTTCCTGTATTATAAATGAGGCAAATGTTACAGTTAGCTAGGAAATCAGACACTAATGCTCGCATAAATGAATGCCACCACTGTTTAAGATTTTCCATCATTTGTCTCCTTCCTACATGTGCCATGGTATGTGCTTTTTCCAACACACTTCTAGCTAAGGACATGGGTAGTACGTACTGATTGTCCTTGTTCATCCATAGTCCTTTCACTCTACGTGCTCCCTTTTTACCCACATTGATTTTTCTTCTGGACTAGCCTGATCCTGTATTTGTCTGAGTTGTGTTCCCACGGGACGCTAGAGTCTAATACCATCATAGTATTGGGTTCTGTATACCCTGCTGCTTTTTTCACTGCCTTGTCTGCTGCTTCAATTCCCCTACTCACCAATGTGTCCCCCTTTTGGTGACCTCTGCACTTTACAATGGCAACTCACTTAGGCTTATGTATGGCTGCTTCTAGCCGTCTCAGTTCCTCTAAGTGTCTTACTGGCTTTCCTCCACTCGTGAGAAATCCTGTCTGTCTCCATTGCGGGAGTTCTTCGTGTGCTGCTCCCACTGCATATGCCGAGTCACTATAAATTGTAACTTCCCTGTCTTGTGCCAATTCTAAGGCTGTTATTAATGCCATCAATTCTGCCTTCTGTGCTGATGGGTGTTGTTTTATCTCTTTTGACACTGCCGTCCAAAAATTCATCCACCTCACCTCTACTCTCCTGCACTACTGCATATCCTGCCCTTACCTCTCCTGTGGGTGCTCTGTAGCCACATCCATCCGTTCACAGGTTCCATGAACCTGGAATGGATGTGGCTAATAGGTCTGGTCTTACTTTACTTTGCCTGACCCCATTCTCTGCACATTCGTGTGGTGTGCCTTCCAACATCCCATCTACCATGTTTATGCCCTCATGTGTGTATAGGATGTTAGGAGCTGTAAGAACCTTGTGTATGTGTCTCTGTGTCAGTGGGGTGAGTGTAAACATTTCTGAATTTATAAAAGCTACCACTCCATGTGTTGTGAGTATGTGTAATGGATGTCCTGTGACTGTGTGTGCTGTTTTTTGAACTAGCTTGGCCAATCCTGCTATGTGTCTGGTGCAGTGTGGTTGTCGTTTTTCAGTCAAATCTAAAGGAATACTTAGGTACATCAAAACTGATCTGCCTCCATCCCCCTTTTTCTGAAACAGAACCCCATTAATAATTGTTTCTGTTTCAGAAACATCCAAGTAGAATGGTCTTGTATAATCTGGTCTAGCAAGGTCAGCCGCATGTGATAGGCCCTGTTTCAAGGAGATGAACGCCTGTTCTGTGTCAGTAGCCCATGTCAATTTCCCAGTCAAATTTCTCATACCTAATTCTTTTACCATGTCTCTGAGAGGTTGTGTTTTTTCCCGCGTAGTCAGGAATATATTGCCTGCTATATACCGCTAGCCCTAAGAAGGATAAAATGTCTTTGACTGTCAGTGGTCGTGGATGCGACAAAATGGAAGACCGATGTGTAGCTGATACCTGTCGATCCTTGTGTGACAATCCGGCCTAGAAAAGTAACTCTGGATCTACAACACTGTAATTTTGACCTAGAGACCTTCTACCCAGCAGCTGCCAAACTTTCAAGGACCGCACGGGTGGCTGTTAAACAGGTCTCTGTGGTGTCTACGGCAATCAGTAAATCATCTCCTTCTCTCTTGCTCTCGTGGGAGGCGGTCGCATTTTCTCCCTCTCCGCTCCTTATCTCTCCTGCTCGCTTCTCTGGTCTTGTCTTGTCTACCCCGGGTCTCTCTAACGCCGCTCTTCGAATTAGAAATTAAGAAATGGAATTGATCAGCTGGTCTCTCAACGCTATTGACACCATCTTCTCAAGAAGAAGTTTGGGCACGGGGGAGCCCTCCTGTCCTGATGGAACGACGCTGGCTGGATATGCCATGGATGGATGGGAGAAGTGGCGCGTGGTATGTCTGGCGCCTCTCTCCATTGAGGACATCGAAGATGTATACCTATTTGGATTTATGATCGTGGGATTTCTGCTGATTGGATTAGGTGGTGCCCTGGTTTATCGGAAAATTAGAAGAGTTGAGTCAGTTGTAAACAGCCCAAAGAAACTGACCAACATTATTGATGGGATGGGCAGAGCCGTTGGCGCACAGACTGGGACTGTGAGTAGAAGCTTGGATTCCATCAAGGAGCAACTAACGGCTTTGAACGCCAAGATTGATCGTCTGGAAGACCAGTGAAAAATTGGAACTTTGAATCAGAGGGACTATAGCAAAAAATTCAGCTCACATCTCTGATTCTAACTAGCTGAACTTTATCTGTTTTGGCTGCCCCTGCTATCAGTGGCCTTGGCTACTGATAGTCTCAACTCCTCCAGAAGGAACGGTCGTCATGGAGATCTGCTGCACCTCCCTTGTCTGAGCTGGGGCTCAAGGACACGTGACCGCTACTACATCTGGACATTTTCACGAACTGAACCTGGTCCCCCCCCTTTCCCCGTTGAACACGCCTCCTACTGCTTTTTGTCTACGTCACTGAAACTACTTGTGTGTATTGCTTTGTGTGCTAAAGGTGTTGTTTTTTTTCAAGATCACACACTGTGCTTCTTAGGCACAGTCTGGGACCTTCATTTTTTTTTACCACCACTTCCCCAATGTTAATCTAACTGTTTCTTCTAACTATACGATGGCGCGGGTAACCTGCTGCGGTCGCGTCTGTTGCACTCACCTAACCCCTGTTTATGTGAGTGTACAGACGGAAGCTAATTTCGCTGCAATGTTGTACTTGTATAACTTTGTATGTGACAATAAAGATCTATCTATCTATCTATCTATCTATCTACCTGTGGAAGTCTAGTATACCTGTACTGCTGGCCCCTGTGCGTGAAAGCACATATGTCTCTGCAGGCCGGGTCTAAAGGTACACAAAAGAACGCATTTGCCAGATCAGTGCATGTAAACCATTTCATATCTGGGCTTAAATCCGAAAGTGCCATGTATGGATTGGGGACAGGAATAGTCTCTGTAGGTAATGCTGAATTTATTGCTCTGAGATCATGCGCCATCCTATACTGACCTGGTTCCTTTTTAGGAACCGGTAATATGGGAGTGTTCCATTGGGAACAGCATGGTTCCAGCACACCTGCGGTCACCAGTGCTTTTACTGTCTTATCTAATGATGATATGGCTTCTGGCTTATGTCTATACTGTGGAATCCATATGGGATCAGATGTTGACATTTGAAACACAACTGGTGTCTGTTTAACATGTCCTACATCATCTGATCCTGCTGACCACAGTGTGTTAGGTAGACTACTCAGAACCTTTCCTGTGTCGGGGTGATCAACATCTTCCCTCCCATGGTGTCTAGCTAAGATGTCATGAGTCAATGTAATGGTGTCAGAGCAGCAGCCCTTAATATGATAAATTTTACTAGACTGCGAGTAGATCATGTTAGGCAGTTGAGTCTGATCCCAGTCCGTAGTCTCCGCAGCTCTCTTAATCATGGGGCCCAATTGCTTAGCTGTATGTTTGGGGTGTAATGCTAATGAGATGTGCGGTACAGACATTTTAAACCACTTATACTGATCCTGGGCATCATATTATCGACTGGTGTGGGAGACAAAGGTGGGGGCAATGTGTTCAAATAACTCACATTGTAGGGCGGAGGTATCTCTAGTTCTAGTGTAGGATCACATTTCCTGTCTGGAATGTGTGTGGGGGGAGTCCCTGCCTCCAAGCTGTGCTGAGTGCTCTGCCCCTTCTGGGTCTGGTCACATAAATCAATGTCAGCGACTGGTGAATCAGTATTAGGTGTGGTATGTGTAATCATAGCAAACAAATTGCCATTATAAGCACATTTCAAGCATCTTTTCAACTTAATCAAAGCCACTTCTGCCTGATCACTTTTACTTTTAGCCTTTTTACGTCTTAATAAGCCTGAGTTTTCCAACTTCTCTTTAGCCTCCTGCACTGCCTTATTTCTGATTATGGTCATTTCATTTAGCATTCTTCCTAGGGATATCTTCTCCTCCCATTTACCCGCATTAAATTCTTTGACTGCCTCATTCAAATCCCTGTTCACCTCATTTTCTAAATCCTCCCTTTTCTTAATATTGGGTTCCAATCCTTTCACTATTTTAGCAAGTAATTCACTTTGTTCTTTTACAGATTTCCATTGCCATTTTCCTTCCCCAAATCTGAAATTTAATTCCTTTTCTAAATACCTCTTATTTGAGTCTGCCACATTGATCAAAGACTGGACTTACCCTCGAATTCTTCCAGTGGGGGTCTTCACTCCTCCGTTCCACTCAACTGTGCTTAGTTTATTGATGTTGCAAAGAAAGGGTGAAAGTGTAACATACAAAGCCATAATCAATCCTTTGACCAATGTACAAATATACAAAAAGAGGATAAACAGTGCAAAATAGATGCAACAAATCTGTCATGAATTAAGTCTGTTATTGTTACACTGTTGCAGACTTTAGCTGTCTATTTATCTTATTTATACATTGAAATGAAACGTATTTATTATTCATAACTGTTTACCTACAAACTTTCATTGTCCCCATACCTGTATTAGTCATTAATCACATTGCAACTGCGTTCAAATATAACATCGCTCTCAAACCTTACAAATCATCCATTTTTTTCCATTTGATACTGGATTTAGACAACCAACAACCGCTTTCAATGTCATACCATGACCACCCGTTTCTAGCATTCACTTTTCTTAAAGGGACAACAAAAACAGAATGTCATGTTTAGAGTTAATTTAAACAAAAAAGGTAAATGATATATATACTTCTCTCACATTATTGTTGCTGAGTTTGTGCTGAATTTTAGCATGTATAGCTTTTTGGGAACAACATTTTTTAGGTAGGTGAAATTTAAATGTTAAAATGTCATGGCTTATCAGATCACCTCAGACATGTCTAAAAGGCCTCAGACTCCAGCCCTGGTGGCAATAAATGAATAAAAAAAGTGGCTGGGTCAGGCATGTTGGGCTTCCGCTCTCTGCTCAGGGTAGAGAAACAGCAAAGACCTCTTCAAATGTTGAAAATTATAAAAAGAGATGAGGAAATTGGCTGACTCTTGGTCAACAGGTGGGTAATTATATTTGCTTATTTTTGCTGTTCAAAATTTTTAGATAAGAACCATTGGAGTGCTAACAGCATTAAAATAATCAGAAAGTGCTACAAAACTAAACAATGAGTTATAAACAAGTTTCTAACTTGTTTAGATTAACAGATTCAAACAGTTAATAAAAACGTACAGACAAGTTCAACTTCAACCATGTACAAACTGCTGTCAGTTTTCTCCTCAAACATACATTCCACCTTAAAAGACGTGAAGCTTCTGAATGCAAACAAAAAAGTGAGCTCACAATCATAGATGTTCACTGTAATATTCCTATATTTTAGAGTTAATTAAGTATTAACTAGAGTTAGATAAGCACAGCATGGAAATATGAGAGGAATCATCTGCAGAAAGACAATGTCAAGGAAGAGCAGTAGATATGCATTAACCTTACATAAGGATGTGCAAACAAATGGACCCCAACACCACCCTGTCAACATCCTTCTTTTAAAGATTAACATTAACATTTGGCTTAGAAATGAGATGTGAGTGTGTGATTCCATCACAGTCCACTATCTCCTTTTGACTTATTCTTCTTTAGCCAATTTTGTTGATGCCCATGTTAAGTATGTGATAGATGTCCTTGATATCAAATTCATGACTGTTATGCAAAACACAAAACCTAAATACAACAACAACAAAAGAAATATACAGCAAAAGCACCAGTTTGGCAAGGACTGGTCCAGTGTAAGAAAGCAGATGACATCATGGAGCCAAAGAAAAAATGATGGTGGTTTAGAGGACTTATAATAATAGAGTAAGGAATCGCTAATAAAGACATGAATGCCAAAATGTCCAACTGAACCTCTGTAAGCGAGGGTAGATTAATATAAACAAATATGGCTATGAAGGGATTGATATTGGTTATTGAAATATCTGATGATTTCGGCATTGTCAAATCAAAATTTACACAGGTGGGCAGAGAAATTACATATTATTTCAGTTACACAGTGTTGAGATAAAATTTCAGAATAATTGGATTTAGATCAAAGAACTAGTGCCTTGATCTCTATCAACTAATTCTTAAACCAGCTTATGTCCCCAGGCAATATTAACTTTATTAAAAGTATGTGAATCAAATAGAATGAGTTGAGAATAGATTTGTATTCAATTATAGTGATCCCTAAGCGGAACACTGGCGACATCAGCTGGTCATTGTGGGAAATTGCATTAATAATGGTGGTAGAGAAAGATACTCATTCTTTGTTAATTGTTGGTTATTAAATACATCTGCACATGTTTTTGGCTTTTGAAACTTCGTTGTTTCATTGACTCATTTCTTAAGTACATCTTCAACATATAATATTTAATATTTTATATAATGTGCATGATACACATTTTATAACACAATAGCTAGATTTTGCTAATATTTAATCAGGTATGCCAAAGAGCTGGGCTAAACCTTATTGCTTTACTAGAGTCTAGAATATAAATGTGTTGAAAGTATTTAAGAAAAATATTATATATGCTTATGTTTATGTAACACCTTTATGTAGTAGTAGACTATGGCAGTAACTGCCTTACTTTCAGCAATGTATCTGGTTACCAAAAAAAACTGTAAACTGCTGATCAGATACAAATACTGTAGCTGCGATAAGGCTATGGCCAGTATAACTAGGCTTGGAAGGAGGCTGCAGATGTATGACAGCATACACAGGAAACAAGGGTGAGATTCAAAAGTAAAAACCCACTTTACTGATTGATGAAGATGTGTACACAATTGCAAAAGAAACAAAGAAATATTCAAACCCTTCTGTTTCACTTGTTTCTTACTTCAAAATGACCCTTTGGAAATTCTTCAATTAAACCTTGTCTTATTTAGTTACTTATTTTTACAGTTCTTGGGATTTAGTTATCTTTAATTTATTTAGCATTTAAGCTTGGTTATAATGATAAACTAGTTTAATTTGGTCAAACAATTCTTTAGGATTATTATTATAATGCCGATTTATCTGTTTAATTAATCAAATTATTATTGTTTTGGATTTATTTATCTTGAATTAAGGATTAGTTAGCTTTATTATATCTATTTGGAACATTTTGGATTACCTATTGTTTAATTTGCTTTTCATCTATTTCAACTATTTTTTTAGAAAAGGACAATAGAAATCTTATCTAAGTCTTGTAACCTGTTACTTCACTAGTTCTTAGTGAAGGAGAAATCTCAAAGAACTCTTGGGTGGCTCGCCATCTCATTCTCTGAAGATCCACCAGACTCTGACTCCCCAGATTCTGATGATTCACACAAAAAACCTGACCTATTTAAACAAAGTTACTAAGCTTAGCCCAGGTATAATGCTTCTTATTTCAATATTTCTCTTTCTTAACATAAGGACAAATAATTATAAGTAAAAATAAAAAAATAACAAATACTTTTATTCTCAGGCTTGGAAAATCAACATGTAAGTATTAACGTACTTTATGTACATATCATTAATTTAATAAAATTCTTTGTCTTTTTTAGGTTGTAACGTGTACTATATAAATGTATGTACATGTCTGTTCACAACATTTAAAGGGAATGCATTTACTTTGCAAAATTCAACAATTTTTTTTTATTTCTTTCTCTTCTCAAACACATCTTTAAAGAGAACATAAGAGAAAAAGATACCTCTGGAATGGACCAGAACATCTGCTGGGTCATCTTACCAGCTCTAGCCAGTAATGGCTATGAGTAAAAAATATTTACTTCAATGAACACCACATTTAGGCATAGAACTTAATCAAAACCCAATAATTTTACATTAAGTATGGTTAAGTTAACTTATCTAAAGTATCTGCTGAGTTATTAGCTCATATCAACTATTATAAATCCAGAAATCTACAGCTAGTTAGGTAGTCAGTACTGTAAACTAATGGCAAGCACAATGTTGCAGGTCATACAATATATTTATTGTACAGTATACAGCCTACAGTGCACTGTACTACAGTATACAATACATATATATACAAAGGGACAAACAATCAAAAGACTAAACATGTGATCAGTGTGCTTCCTCTTGTCCTGTCAAGCCAGAACACTTCGTCAACATCACAAGAAGTACTTTCCCTCCTGAGGCAACAGGGGAAGAAGCCTCTTGTGTGCTGTATCCAGCCCTGACATGATTCCTCACTTATATCACCACAGGCTAAAGCCATGGCTTGCAGGAGATTTATTCTGGTGTAGGCATGTCTATCATATACTTTCCATCTCCAAGAGGAGAAAAACTCCTCAATAGGATTCAGGAAAGGCGACTGTGGAGGGAGGTACAAGTTCATAAACTGCTCATTGATGTTAAACCATTCCCATACCTGAGCAGCTCGGTGGAAAATGACATTGTCCCACACTATCACGTAGGTGAGAATGGGATTATCATTCAGCTCTTGACCCTGCTGCTTAAATAAAATATCTCAGAGTGGCAAGACATCTTAGAAGGTGCTGGATGTTGTATGGCCCGAGTACAACATGGGGTTGTAGACACCTTGATTGCTGACAGCAGCACACATTGTGACATTGCCACCTCGTTGACCAGGGACGTCAACAGCGGCCTGATGTCCAATCATGTTTCAGGATTTCCTTCTCCTCATTGTTAGATTTAAGCCTGCTTTATCGACAAGGATGAACTTGTGGTCTGCCCAAGGACAAATCAAATATGGTCTGTGTAGAAATACAGTATACTGTATGCAGAATTTTGTAAGTCGTACAGAGACAATGCCATGGTCTACTGTACAATTAGGTCTACTGTGTGAACTTCTGCTTCAAATACTTTGTATGTACTGAAGAGTAATGTCATTCACATAGGATGCGGCAGTACATACAATCAGTATTAAAGTGAATGTGTCTGAATTTACACTTATTTGCACATACTGAGCTCACAGTCCTTTCACCCTTGGTGAGTTGAAAGAACTGAACATGATTACTTACAGTCTCAAATTCACAATACAGTTGATAAAAACAAAGCTTTCATTTGTTGTTAAATTTATGGAGAGAAATATTATTACTTGATTTAGCATGAAGACTGTGTTTGTTTGTCTCCTAGCAATAGAGCCACTGTGTGTCTCTGCGATGAATAAGGTCTTGGAATCTAATGTGTGGCCACTGCCACAGGTATTTTTACTTGAACTCCTTCACTTGCGGTAGGTTGTCACCCCCTACCAGAAAGGAGCATGCCATCTGTTTCTGAGAGATAACCATGGCCTCAGACTTGGAGGTGCTGATCCGCATACTGACCGCTTCACACTTGACTGCAAACTGCTCAAGTGAATGTTTGTGGCCTCCAAGCGAAGAAGCCAGAAGAACAACATTGTCCGCAAACAGCAGAGATGCCACCTCCTGAGCCCCTTGATGAAAACCTTCCTGTCCCAGGCTACGCCTTGACATCCTGTCCATGAACATCAGGAACAGGGGTGGAGACAAGGCACAGACCTGACGGAGTCCAATGCCCACATTGAACAAGCTTGACTTACTACCAAGGATGCGAACACAACTCTGTACACAAGAGTACAGAAGGACTGTACGGCTCACCAGAGTGACCCTGGCACCCCATACTCACAAAGCACCTCCCACAGAATCTCTTGGAGAACACGGTCATATGCCTTCTCCAAATCCACAAAGCATGTGTACAGTGGAGTAGCAAACTCCCATGCCCCCTCAATCATCTGAGAAAAAGTAAAGAGTTGGTCGTTAGTCCCACGGCCAGGATTAAATCTATCAGACAGATTCTCCTTTCCAGCACATTGGCATAGCCTTTCCCTGAGAGGCTGAGAAGTGTGATGCCACGATAATCTGCACACTTTCTCTGGTCCCCTTTTTTAAAAATGGGAACCACCACGTCTGTTTGCCAATCCAAAGGCACCGTTCCCGAGGTCCATTAAATATTGTAGAGGTGTGCCATCCAAGACAGCCCCACAGTATTGACTGCCTTCAGTAACTGTGGGTGACTCGCATCTACTCTAGGGGCTTTTGCAAAGCTTTTTTTACCACCTCAGTGACTTCAGCCAAGGGAATGGAATCTGACACACCAGACACTCCTGACCCTACCTCCTGTCCAGGAGGCATGTCTGTCGGGTTTAGGAGTTCCTCAAAGTGCCCTTACCAATGCCCAACAATACGCTCAGTCGAGTTCAGAGTTTCACCATCCTTACTGAGCACTGCTTGGACAGAGTCCCCCCTCCCCCTTCTGACTTGTTGTAGTGTTTTCCAGAACCTCTTTGAGGCTGCCAGGAAGTCATTCTCCATGGCCTCTCCAAATTCCTCCCATGCTGTGGATTTTGCTTCTGCAACTGCCACAGCTGCAGCCTTTTCCGCCTGCCAGTACCCATCTGCAGAATCGGGTATTTCAACTCACTTGATAGCTCTCTTCTCTTCTTCAGAAGCTCTTCAGATCTCTCCTATGGCTCTCTCCTAAAGTCTAGCCAGAACAAACCCAGAACATAGAAAGAAAATGTGGAGAGAAATGGAAAGAGGAGGGGTGGAATGAAGTAGAAGGGTGAATCTGCTTCCAGCCCGGAAGCTCAGCAAAGACAGCCCAGAAATTCTAACCTGAAGTTTTGAAGTAGAAAAACTATAGTTTAAGAAAAGCTACAGTTTAAATCCAGCATAGCTCAATGCCACACCCAGAGCATGAAAGAGACCTCAGACCTATGACCCTCAGAATGGTGACAAGACCTTCAGGATCAGCGATGAAGAAGATGGCCACATGCTCCCTCAGAATGCTCTTCTGAGCAAAGGCCCAGGAGAGACCTGCATGGACGTGTCTCTCACCAGGAGGCAGATCAGAGATGACGGAGAATCCCCACAGATACCTTCAGAACGCCACCAGCTCCGACGGAGTGGTTGTCATATCTAAGACCGTGTCGATTGCTCCGTGGCGATTGCTCTAAGACTGCAAGGCAAGCTCAGCTTCCCCTAAAATGTCAAAAAATAAGTGATCAAATATATACTGTTGTGTGTTCATGTCATTGAATAAATATGCACTACAACGCGCTCAACTTTTGTTCAGAATCAGTTTCTTATGACTGGTAAAGACGCGGCTTTCCTCTCAATCATTCCCGCAGTTTCACAGTCTTTTAAACAGTCCACAGAGTTCAATAGCGAAGCCGCGAAGTGCAGCGAAATGAGACCAGCCATTGGATAAATGCTGGGCTTTGTCCTGCCTATCAGACGCTCAGAGTCTCTGGGGGTCTATGGGGCAGTGGGCTGGCCTCGGATGGCCTGGACGCTCAGCTTCTGCATGATGATTGGATGATTTGTCTGAGGCTGAATCTCTTTTTGATTGGCAGAGAAATGAGCGAATCAGCGATCCTTTGGTGTAAAGATCCGTGGGAGCATTCAATTTTCATTCTGTTCTGAGTTGAACCTGAGACTTTCTTAAACCTCTTAGCGGCATTTTCTTTGTTAAAAACGACTAGCGACAAATCGAGCTTCTATTTCTGCTGGGTTTTTTTGTAGCTGCTTGTGTTTGGAGACTGACTTCTATCACTCTTTCTGACTTCTATCGCAGTTTCTGTCCAGCTGGTTCTGCTGAGCCCCTCCACCGTCACAAAGCACTCACAGGCGGACACACTTCACATGGGCCAAGGCCATTTAAGCAGCCTAGCTCTGCTGGCCATTGAGAGGACGCTAGTCAAGTCCCTGGAAAAGAAGCCTTGTTGGTATGACAGGGTCACAGATCATTTTCTTGAAAAGGAAAATGCATTGTATGATGTAGGCCGAAATTGAGCTTCCCCTCCTTGAAAGACCAGCATCCGCCACTGCTAGATGTTGATACTGAAAAAATCATCTTCAAAATATATCAGTACTTTCACATCTTCACTGTGTGTACAGAGAATCTGAAGGAGTACTGTGAATTTGTTGATGTTCAATACAGAAGTCTTCTTTCTCACAGAAAGACAATGGCTGTCATTATTCCTGGGTATTGAGAGGCTACTACAGATGTTCCCAGCCTTGACAGCATTCTTTTTGTCACAGGAGAAAACCTTCGTCCATCAAAGAGGATTTCAGTCACACATTCAGGAGATTGAAAGGAAAAATAATTCAATTTTAGAAGTGGTTCTTGAACGAAAGGCCAATTATTTCATTTCCCTTAAAGTCAAGGAACTATTGGCACAGAAGCGCAAGGCTGGACATGGTAAGAGGTGTGACCATTTCATTTCTCAAGTACAAGGTCTTTACAGTTCATGCCTGGAGTATCTGGAGGAATGGGTGGCACCCATGGAGGAGATCTCTTCTTTCATGTGGATGCATCTAAGTGAGACACCTGAATGGAATGACAGAAGCCTGTATCAAACACCTGGGAAAAAAGGTGTTCCAACTGATGATGCAAAATGCTTTGATCAGGTCAACCAACCTGAAAAACTGCACAGAAAGGTGTAACAGTGATGGAGAGCTCAGTAATCTGCTAGCACAGGACAAGTGGACTAAATATTTTGAAAGGTCCAAAAGCACTGTCTTTCATTCTGAGCTACTGATGATTGCACAGTTTTTCTTTGCTATTCCTTCTCACAATGCAAATGTTGAAAGAGTTTTTTCACTGATGCAAAGTCAGTGGACAAAGGAAAGGAATAACTTGTTGAGTCTCAATGTCTGTTGAGTCACTGAAGGGGCTTCTGTGTACACAATACACCTTCAGACAGATGTCTTGCAAAGACTTTCATGCCTACTTGACTTGTAATCAAGGACTGTTGGGAAAAATTAGATATTCAGGAAAGTATATCGCAGTACACCAGGAGGACTGAATAGTGGACTTTTTATGACAGGCATTTTACTTTATTTTAATATATGATCATAAAAAGAACATGTTATGTAAAAGTTGTTAAGATCTGAATATCATTATTTAGTATTGTTTAGGGATAAACGTAGAATGGGTTAAGATTATGTGGAAAGGAGTAAGACTATGTGGCCATAAAAGCATTTTATGTTGTCTTGTTAAAGGATTGTTCATATATTAATATTCAGTAACATTATTACATGGCTATGGCTGAATTTGTCAACTGTTTACATCCCTTCCCTATACACATTGACAAAGTGCAAGCAATTACTTGAAATGACACTCCAAACTACCCCATCATCACCACCTTGTCCCAAGCGAAGGTGTAGGTCTGCCCCATGCCATCTCCCTACCCCAAGTGTCCATTTTTGAAAACCGAAATACAAAATATGGTCACCCTACTCTACAACTGACTATAAAGCTTCAGCAGCAGGACAATATCACAGCAGGAGTGCATCACACACTCTCACTCTCTCTCTCTCTCTCCACCCACTCACTTGCTCCTCCCCAAAATATAATAAACAAAAACTAATTAATTCATAATTTTACAGTTATCACAATAGTAATAAATAAATAAAATACATCTACATATTTTACTTAGATCTATGTCACATTTGGCATCCTGATCGATAATCGGTTTAATTCGGCTTTAAGGTACCCTTGGTATACAGACCAAAACAGGTGCTGAACTACACATATTTGACTGAATGCAAAATTCTGTAGATGTACATATGTGTTGTAGGAGTCTGGACTGCGGTGATGATGCCAGTGAAATTGACTGGAGGAAAGACTGGGAAGGTAAGGTCCTTTTTAGTCACATGAGTTATCTTAGAGGAGGGGTAGTGGTTCATTTTGTAAAATACTTTTTGCATGTCTCATGAGGTGAAGCATACTTTAGGTGGTAGGTTTACGATTATGCAGGCACAGCTGAAATATTTTAACCTTAACGTTGTTTATATGTATGCTCCCACACCTTGCCCAGACAGAGGTTTGTTTTCTTATTAAGTGCAGCGCTGCAGTTCTAATGATTATTTGTTTATGGGGGTGACTAATTGTACAGAGGATAGAAATTACGCAGAGCCTTCTGGTGCACCACAGAGAGTATTATGTGAGCTGCTGCAGACACATGATCTACAGGGTTTTAAACCAGAATGTTCTAGGTTATATGTCTAAGTACTAAACCTCACAAAGACAAATAAACTCATATGGCCCATACCCAACAGGAGACAGGCTACAGATTAAACAAAACAAGCAAAAATACCTAAACTCTAGAGACTGACAAAAGTAATAGTTGCTAAAAGGTTACACTGAGAACAAGCTAGAAATGGAGTGACAGAGGACTAAAGGGACTTTGGGAATTTTACTAAAGAATTTGGAGTCTTAGTACCAAAGAAACTATACAAGAGAGAAAAACAGAAGACTAAGACTCAGCTACACAAACCTAGAAACAGCTACACAAATGTGGAGACAGATACAGTCACACCACTAAACACAAGGGAAACGTTAGGACTAAGCTAAACAAAGGAATATACAGGCACTAAAACTCAAGACACAGAAGATTCTTGAAATAAGAAAAATTAAGAATTAGAAAGAACAGTAAGTAGAGAAGCTCAAAAAAAAACAGAAAAAAAAAAACAGGAGAAGCCATAAAACACACAAAACAAGACACACCACAGAGAAAAGATGATCACATGGCCAGGAGAGGGCGGCATGGTGGCGCAGCAGGTAGTGTCGCAGTCACACAGCTCCAGGGACCTGGAGGTTGTGGGTTCGATTCCCGCTTCCCGGGTGACTGTCTGTGAGGAGTTTGGTGTGTTGTCCGCGTGGGTTTCCTCCGGGTGCTCTGGTTTCCTCCCACAGTCCAAAAACACACATTTGGAGGTGGATTGGCGAATCAAAAGTGTCCGTAGGTGTGAGTGAATGTATAAGTGTTTGTGTGTTTCCCTGTGAAGGACTGGCGCCCCCTCCAGGGTGTATTCCCGACTTGCGCCCAATGATTCCAGGTAGGTTCTGGACACACCGCGACCCTGAACTGGATAAGCGGTTACAGATAATGAATGAATGGCCAGTAGAACACAAGAAGATCACATGACATGTGAAACAACTATTAACAAAAACAAGACAGGGAACCACACAGAATACTCTTTACAAACCCAAAAGTGCTTACTTGCTTAGTCCTTTATATAAAGTGCACAATTTAAGCAAATACTTTTATCTTTTTGGTGTAATAATAAATAAAAATAAAACATACTAATTTTAGTAACTTGTGACAGTGGGGAGACTGGTAAAGTTAAGTCAAACAAAGTCAAACAATTCTGTCAACAGTACACATGTAATATCCCACTTCATATTTTATCTTTTATTCCCACTGCAAATTTATGAAGCAATTTGAAAATGTTGTAAAGTGGAGAAAATAAAATGGAGAGGTCTGTAATTTTTTTAATCATAGGAACTGTGAGAGACAGAAAATAATATTATATGATTTTTAAATAATTAATTTGTATTTTATTACGTAAAATAAGTATCTGATACAATAGAAAAACAGAACTTAATATTTGGTACCAAAACCTATGTTTGCAATTAGAGGTCAGACGTTTCCTGTAATTCTTGACCAAGTTTGCACAGGGATTTTGGCCCACTCCTCCATACAGATCTTCTCCAGATCTTTTAGGTTTCAGGGCTGTCGCTTGGCAAAGTTGAGTTTCATCTCACTCCAAAGATTTTATATTGGGTTCAGGTCTGGAGACTGGCTAGGCCACTCCAGGACTTTGAAATGCTTCTTATGGAGCCACTCCTTAGTTGCCCTGGCTGTGGTGTTTCGGGTCATTGTCATGTTGGAAGACCCATCTTGATCCATCTTCAATGCCCTTACAGAGGGAAGGACCAAATCAACGAGGGTTGACCAAAATCTCACAATACAAGACCCATGATCACATTCAAAATGGTGAGTCAACTTGTCCCCTTTGCAGAAAAACACCTCCAAAATATGATGTTTCCACCCCCATGCTTCATGGTTGGGACGGTTTTCTTGGGATCCTTCTTCTTCCTCCAAATATCCTTCTGGATATTTTCATTTTTTTTTAGATTCTGTCTCTCACAGTTGAAGTGTACCTAAGATAAAAAAGACAGACTTCTCCATTCTTTGTAGGTGGGAAAACTTGCAAAATTGACAGTGTATCAAAGACTTATTTTACACACTGTAGTTGATCTGCAAAAGCTGATAGAAAACTAGCTTCAAGTTTCTATGAAGTTCTGACAAAGGTCTGAGGGCACTGAATGCAGAGTTGGAGAGGCCACTCTGAGAACAAGAACTCCATGCTGGGTTGCACTGATGGCCTGCCTGTAGAGTTTTATAGAACATTTTGGACATGTTAGCTATACTCACTGAGAGCCTGGCAGTGGGTTCTCTGCCAATAAGTTGCAGGAGGGCTATCATCAACCTTCTTCCAGACAGGGAGCAGCCTTTCTGTATACTACAAACAGCCTTTAAACCTTTAAATTGCTTGTGACTTTCAGTACACTTTCAATATCCTGATACAGTACTTTAATAAAATTGACTAAACCAAAAGCTTCTGGAACTGTCCAGCTGATACACAAGTTGATAAAAAACTTTATTTTGATCAATTGAACTGGGACCAAAATTTGAAAAACTTCTACAACATCTGGCCATTCCAAGGAATAAACTGAATTTAAAAAAATGCATTTGCTGCTTATGAACCTAAACTGTCAAATGGTTTTCACCTCAATATCAGGCCATCTTATTCTATATCCTTTTAACAAATGGCTTAAAACAGATTTTTACTTTCTCTCCAGAATTAGAGATGTGATCATATGTAACATGCATAATTGTGTTTTTCTGTTTCATGGATTCTGGCTATTTCATATGTGCTAGGACATTTTAGTTTCTATTATTTTAACTTAAGGTTTAGAAATTCGTTTGAGAATCTTTTTTGTAGGCTTGCCTTAGAATATAAGATAACAGGATATAACTGCCAGACAACCCAAAATGCTGAGGCTTGTGGACTTCTGCTAATCAGTAGTGGTAACAGCTGACAGTGGTCTCAGTAGGGACAGACAATAAAGAATTGACAAGGACACCAAAGATCATCAATGTGCAATACTTGTGAAACAATTCACAGCTATTTCAGTGTCAGCAGAACCCTGCCCAGAGCATTACACTTTCTCCATCAAATCATCTTCTTCTTACACAACTTCCTATTTGAGGATAAATAGATTCCTATGTCATTTTAACACACATTATCTGTTGTGATTTGAGAGTCTTTCTCAACACAATAAATATTACTTCAGAATTCTGTGTGAAATAACAGGAATCCCACATAGCTGTGAACAAACAATTTGTTGATGTGTGATTTCACACAACTGTATTCATCTGAGGATTGTGCCTACAGTAATTGAAAAAAAAATGTTTTTGAGGGAAATCTACCAGAAGTGGGTATGCTTAAACAAGATTTTCTTGAATGAGTAGAGTACAATAGTCAGCTGAAATGAGGGTCCAAGTAAAGACACAGTAAGAAAAGTTAAATCTGCTGTTAGCGTTCATGTGGCCATTGGCTTCTATTTCATAGCTTAATTTAGGAATAATCAGCACATTGTTGAAAAGAGCAATATGTGGATCAGGGTAAAACTACACATAAGCAAATATGATATTTCTTCTTCATCTTTTGGCTACTGCCTCAAATCAAAAGGGATCAGCACCATCGTTCAGCACAGTTTGCACGCCAGATGCCCGTCCTAATACAACCCTCCCAATTTATGCAGGCTTTGGTACTGGCACTGCAATGTGATGCATTCCAATGGCTAGGTAAATACACTCAAACCTATGAACAATTTTCCAAGTTGCCAGTCCACCTACCAACGCGTGTTTTGGGACCATGGGAGGAAACCGAAGCAAATATGATATTTGAGTACTCAAATTAAATGAAAAATTAAAGGAAAAAGTAATGTATGTTTTCCTGCAACTAGTGGTACTGGTGACTATATGAGATATTATGTAATTTTATTTGTTTTCTAAGCTGCATTAATGAGCTTCCATAAACTTCACTATAATACAGGTGTACACCAGCTTGTAATCATTAGAATCTAAAGGTTTATATGTGAAGTTATGCTGATAACATAATTTTGGGAGTAGGACCACACCCAAACTCCTCCTCTCAGCCCTATATATACCCTGCAAATTCACGTCATTCCTGCGACAGACAAACTCGCCTCATTCAGTTCAGGAGACGGATCTCGACTCGACTGCTTCACGACGTCAGCTCGCTCCTCCGCGCTGAGTCATTCCTGCTGATCCCCATATTCGGAGCCGTGTTCGGCCTTTATCAAGCCCACTGAGCCTCCTGTTTTAAACTCGCTCCTGCTAAACAGCTATGGGACTGCCCGGTATCTGAAGTAACGTACGGCCGTTGTCACGCCTGCAACCGCTTCAACTGTTTTGTGCTCTGCTGTCTTACCCGCTCCGGATCGGTGCTCTATTCTCCTGCTTCTCCTCCCGCCGCATTCGGCCTTCCGAGTGACCCCCCGCATATCCCTCCGACGCTGGCGAAAGGCTTCGAGCCTCCCCTTAACTTTATCTTCGGCTACACTGCCATGGGACTGCCTCGCGTTTTGGGGAACGCGAATCTACCGTCGTCACGGCTGCGGCTCCACATCTACGAGCTCTACAGCGCCTTGAGACTCCCATTTCCTCCTCTCCGGCAGAACAGCCTCGGCGTTCCAGCAACGTGCTCCGAAACAATGGCGTCGCTCACTCAGCTAAAGAGAGAGAAGCCCGTCTGCCGGTGTAAGGATCCCCCGCGCAGCAATGCGATGACATCACAACCGTCTATCTCCGACGCCCCCTGCTGGAGTATCCTTTGTCTTCCCGTTACCCTTTCTGGTCGTGTCTAACCTGGAGACATTAGCCTCAATGTCTTATAGTCTTTGCTTTCTCACAGGTCGGTGCCTTAGAGGGCTGTTTTGATAATAATATAATTATCTGAGCTGAATTGGATAATGGCTTAGAATCTGCATTATTTATGCACATCTCCCATGCAGTAGTTTACCTACACTGCTTGCCAAACTGGTCCTATTTGAAATGTTGGAAAAAAAAAAAAAAAAAAAAAAAAAAAAAAATGTTTAAGCCTCCATTCCAAACCGGCTCCTCTTTCCACCTGAACACTACCTTGATTGACAGCATCGCACCCATTTAGACAGCCCTCCGAGTTCATTTCGTTCTCTCTTATCCTCTCTACGCATCATCCCACCCCTCCCTTTATCATCCCACCCCTCCCCCTTTTTTCTCTCTTTACGTCTGTCTCTACGCATCATCCCACCCCTCCCTTTATCATCCCACCCCTCCCCCTTTTTTCTTTCTTTACGTCTGTCTCTACGCATCATCCCACCCCTCCCTTTATCATCCCACCCCTCCCCCTTTTTTCTTTCTTTACGTCTGTCTCTACGCATCATCCCTCCCCTCCCTTCATCATCCCACCCCTCCCCCTTTTTTCTCTCTTTACGTCTGTCTCTACGCATCATCCCACCCCTCCCTTTATCATCCCACCCCTCCCCCTTTTTCTTTCTCTACATCTGTCTCTACGCATCATCCCTCCCCTCCTTTCATCATCCCACCTCTTCCCCTGTTGCAGCCGCAGCTGCATGCCTCAGACCTTCTAGCTCGCACCCCTCGATAGGTGCTGCGGCGGGCCCGTCACCTGTCCAGCGCTCTGGGCACTCGACGCGGTCTACTCTTCATAGGTCTACTCTACGCATCATCCCACCCTCCCTTCATCTTCCCACTTTTTCCCATTGCAGCCGCAGCTGTAAGCCTCAGACCTTCTAGCCCACACCCCTCTATAGGTGCTGCGGCGGGCCTGTCTCCTGTCCAGCGCTCTGGGCACTCGACGCGGTCTACTCTCCGTAGGTCTACTCTACGCATCATCCCACCACTTTTTCCTCATTGCAGCCGCTGCTGTATGCCTCAGACCTTCTAGCCCACGCCCCTCTATAGGTGCTGTGGCGGGCCTGTCTCCTGTCCAGCGCTCTGGGCACTCGACGCGGTCTACTCTTCGTATGTCTACTCTACGCATCATCCCACCCCTCCCTTCATCTTCCCACTTTTTCCCCATTGCAGCCGCAGCTGTAAGCCTCAGACCTTCTAGCCCACACCCCTCTATAGGTGCTGCGGCGGGCCTGTCTCCTGTCCAGCGCTCTGGGCACTCGACGCGGTCTACTCTCCGTAGGTCTACTCTACGCATCATCCCACCACTTTTTCCTCATTGCAGCCGCTGCTGTATGCCTCAGACCTTCTAGCCCACGCCCCTCTATAGGTGCTGCGGCGGGCCTGTCTCCTGCCCAGCGCTCTGGGCACTCGACGCGTTCTTCTCGCTGCATGGCTTCCTCATTGCTGATTCAATTTCTTTCCATCCTCTTCCCCTGCTGCTGCTCTATGCCTCATACTTTCCAGCTCACACCCCCTCTATAGGTTGCTGTTGCGGGCCTGCCTCCTGCCTGGCGTTCTGGGCATTCTATGCAGTTTCCTTGTTGCACAGCTTCCTCACCCTAGATTCGCTCTCATCCGATCGTCTCATTCTCCCAGCCTCTACATCAGCAGCTTGCATACTTCATGGACGCTCATCCCAACCTCTTTCATTTGCGGCCACGCCATACCCCGCCTCTAACATTACAATTCTCATTTTTCTATTTAGGTGCTGCTGCAGACCCTCATCCTGACTCCTCTGCTGATGTGCTTCTCCCAACCTCCGGCTCCCAGTTTATACTCTTTTCAGATGCTGCCGTGGACTATCGTACCAGACCCTCCTCTGTACTGCCTTGCTGCTCACACTCTACAGCTTCTAATTCCTGCTCTGTTTTCAGGCGCTTCGGTGGACCTTCATCCCCCACTTCTTACGGCTGCACTACTCAGAGTCCCTGACTTTCCAGCTCATCTTCCCGGGCGCCGTTACAGGCCATGTCCTAATCCTCCGCTTTGCATCTGTCCCGCACCCCGCCTCTTCCTTTACAGCACACCCACTCTCCTGATGTGGACCTTCATCCTAATCCCCTTCCCCTCGTGGTTTCGCTGCATCCTGCCTCTTCCTTTACAGCCCTCCTCTCTCATGCCACAGACCTTCGTCCCAACCCCATTGATTTGCGGCCGCACCATTCCAGCCTATGCTCTCTCCCTAGGTTACCTTGGACCGACACTTGATGCCACCTAGGGCACCTGTTATTTCAACACCCTCTAGGCATCTTCGTTATCTTGTAGTCAACTTTCTACTTTGCCACCTTGCTTGAGCACCTCGGCACTTTTTGGATTTCCTCTTCCAGAGTTTTCTCCCGTGCGACAAAATGCCTTCCTTTCTATCTCGCTTTCCTGCGGTGCTGACCTTTTTGGGCTTCTTAACTGGCCTCATCTGTCATCCCTCTAGATCACCATTCCGTTCTCTATTCTCTCTATGCCATTGGAAAGGCACCACCAGGGGGCACACTTGCCAATGAAGAATATCTCGCTTTATTAACACTGCCCCTCTGTAGTACTTGACTTCAAGGCTGCTACTAATCCACTTTTCACCCATTATTGCCAGCCTCAGACCCCTCACTATTACCCAATCACCATCAATTACACTGAAGTAGAAATTGGACTTAGCAACACTATGTCCAGTGCATGGCGGCCTAGATAAACGTCACTATTATTGTTACTCCGTAGCAAAATGACATTTAGCTGGTGATACGTTAAAAATTCTATTATTAGTTGATCAATTTGATTTCTGCCAATGCGATGATCTTGTCCATCTTAAGACCAACTCCGACTTTATATCACTTCTCGCAATCATCACCTCTTTACCACTGCGGCATCTGAATACTCGAATTACCAGTCACACTAGAATTTCCGTTATCATAATCAACAAAGGACATTCAACTTACTCATGCTATTTTCTCTACCGTCTCACATGACACTCAGTCATACACCAGTTAATTAAAGGTAGTTCATTCAAAGACTCACTAACCCCTTCATTTCACCTAAACACAATCAGGACACCAATCAAACCCTTGACCAGAGTACCTGAACCTATCCATTCTGTAGCTCTTAATGACCAGCATTCCTGTAAATTTTTGGGGGTCCGGCTTCATACGCATTCATAAGCCGCCCTAAACTCTTCCCCAAAAGACTTCTGAGTTTGCCTCCCCGTTTCAGCCTCTGAGGGCGTGGTCCGTACTAGCAAAGTGAAGTTATGCTGATAACATAATTTTGGGAGTAGGACCACGCCCAAACTCCTCCTCTCAGCCCTATATATACCCTGCAAATTCACGTCATTCCTGCGACAGACAAACTCGCCTCATTCAGTTCAGGAGACGGATCTCGACTCGACTGCTTCACGACGTCAGCTCGCTCCTCCGCGCTGAGTCATTTCTGCTGATCCCCATATCCGGAGCCGTGTTCGGCCTTTATCAAGCCCACTGAGCCTCCTGTTTTAAACTCGCTCCCACCTCCACCCCATCTCCACCCTTTTCTCATATTTATGAGATTTATATATTTATACTTTATCCAACGGGGGGGTCCGGCTTCATACGCATTCATAAGCCGCCCTAAACTCTTCCCCAAAAGACTTCTGAGTTTGCCTCCCCGTTTCAGCCTCTGAGGGCGTGGTCCGTACTAGCAAAATAGAAATGTAAATTTGATTTAAGTAAAAGGTGTTGTTAATTGGGTAAAATATTAATGATGAAAACAAGTGGCATTAAAAATTCCCAAGAAAGTGTTTCCTCTCCCTTTTATTCAAATCTGTAAATTTTTTATTCTCCTGGGCTACATTAAAACCTCCTCTGACAAATGTAGGAGGAGTCTTTACAGGCTTGAAAAGCATCACCTAAATCTCTTCTCATCTGAACACTGGAGCCACCATGATACTTCTGTGCTCTCTGACTGTGTTTACGATCTTGCTATGTAAGTAGACACACACACACGTAAAACATGTATCTCCCAAATAGCAACTTTACAGGAGAAGGGAAAACTTATCTTTCAATGGAAGTTGATGTAAAAAGATTTTTTTGTACTTTTGGTGCAATTCTAGGGGTCCATTCATCATGAAATTTTACACAGTGTAAAGTACTGCTACATCAAATGATGTAGTAAACTAAAATTCCACAAAAATGGAGATACATTATATATATATATATATATATATATATATATATATATATATATATATATATATTAGAGAATATCACTACTTATTGCAAATAATGTTATTTGCTTTCATTCTAATACTAGAGATTTTTTTTGCAAATAATCATTTACACAATGTGTGTACTTGTGAAATACTTTTAAGTTGACATTTATATCAGTCACAAAGTAGGATATATATCGCAATACAATATTAATGCAAAGTATTTGTGATTTTTTTTTCACTTTTTTTCATACAGGGAACTCTTCTGCACAGTCAATATCAGTACTTGAAAACAAAACCAAGGTTCATGCATATGAAGAGGAGACAGCTATTCTCTCCTGCAAGTATGAGGGTAGTGTGACTACAGTACAAAGTCTGCAGTGGTATCGTCAGTATCCTGGATCCATGCCAGAGTTCTTGTTGCTGAAGTTTCTAGGGTCAAATGATGTGACACAGGTAGACCCACGAATGAATATTACAGTGAATGGATATATAGTGAATGTGTTTATCTCATCTGCTGCTGTATCAGATTCTGCTCTCTACTACTGCACTCTGGTGCCCACAGTGACAGGAAACCCAGCTCCACTATTCTAAAACTCACTGCAGGATTGTGCATCAGGTTTCCACTAGCTAGAACTCTAGCAGCTACTTAAAAGAACATGGTACCTGGAAAGCACTTGCCAATCCTGTCAAACCTAGGGTGACTTGTCAGTCACTATGAAATATGCAGACCTCTAGCGCAAACTCGCCATCTGTAAAATCAAGGTACTGCAGCATTCACATTTGTTTTATCCAACTCACAAAAGCAGTTTGTAAAATTATGCCATGGTCTTCAGAAGAGGTTCAAACACTCCATGACTTGGTGACCAACAAGAAACTCCAGTGAGAGTTGAAGGTGCAACAATGAAACAAATTTAGAGATCACATTAATGAGCACTGACATTTCTACAGATGCAAAAAGGAAGAACCATATGTCACAAACACAGTACTCATTTTGATCTCCAAGACTTCCTTCATTAGTTAAAACCTGATTGGACATTTCTTTACTTTATAATGATAAATTTAATGTGGATGCTGATGATGCTGCTGATGTAGAGGATGGTTTTCTTATGAGGAATTTGAATTAAGCAACTGAGCAAAGTTACAGAAATGTAATGAAGGTAATCTACCAGAGGAGTTTTCTATTAAATAATTGGGCATGGGGACATGTTTGTTCCCCTTTCCTGAAGTAACAATTCCTAAATTTCTGGGAAGGCTTTAGACTATATGTTGGACCATTGCTGTGAGGAATTAGAAGCATTTAGCCACAACAATATTATGACTGAATTTTGCATTACAAACAACATTGCAACCCATCTCAGAAGTACTGAACGGAGTTTCATCACTACAAATTATGCAGTTCCACTGCTCCACAGCAAAATGCTTGGTTGCTTTATACTCTAGTAGACACTTTGAGTATGCCTTTGAGCATGGTGACATTTGGCTCAAATGTGTGGATAGGCTCAGAAAATTGGTTACAAATACAAACTACGTCACTACCCAGTAACATTAAGTACTTCTTAATTCATCTTTGGGGATGCACAGTGGTGTAACTGTTAGTGTTACCCTCACACAGCTCCAGGGCTCTTGTGGTTGTGTTTGAGCCCTGCTTCCAGTGACTGACAGTGAGGTGTATTCAAATAGTGTTTGCATGGGTTTCCTCGAGCTGCTCCAATTTACACCCACAGTCCCAAAAACATATGTTTGTAGACAGACCAACTATGTTAAACTTTCCATAGCTGTGATTTTATGAGACTGTTTGATGCCCTGTGATGGAATGGAACCCTGTGTGTACTCCTGCAGGAATTAGTGCAGGAATTGAGGTTGTGAGACACTGTTCTGCTCTCTTTGAATCCTTTTAAACTGATAATATACAAGATCTGAAAAACACATTAATTCATGTGTTGTCTGTAACCATTTATCCAATTCAGGGTCACGGTGGGTCTGGAGCCAACCCAGAATCACCAGACACAGCATGGACAGGTCCATTTGGACCTGGACACCAGTCCATTTGGTAATCTTCTCTGCTGCAGTTACAGACTCTTTCTCTAGTTTCACTGAACAAAATGTATTTAGGTTCTTTTTCACAAATTTTGCCATTAAAGCACACTGGTGTATATAAGTGTAACTCAGTTCATTCATAACCATTGACTTAGTATTACAATTTATTTTGTCATAGACATAACCCAGATTCGTCATAACATCTGGGTTAGTATTGTAGTTTATTCAGTTAACCTGTCATGTATAGATGTGAAAAGAGCATGTATTGTTGAAAGTGAGGGTGAGTGTGTGTACCTAACTACTGGAATTTTGTAGCACGGGTTCCAAACCCCGGATAAATAGGGAGGGTGGCATCAGGAAGGGCATACGGCATAAAAACTGTGACACAACTTCAGGGTTTGTAGGTTAGAGCTCTGCTCCTGATGACTGTCTGTAAAGATTTTGGTGTGTTCTCCTGTGGGTTTCCTCCAGGTGCTGCAATTTCCACCCATGGTTCAAAAACACATGCTGGTAGGTGGACTGGCTACTGGTGGAAGGACTGGCACTACCCACCTTGTGCCCATTGATTCTGGGCTCCGGAAGTCTCTGGACCCACCACACCCCTGAACTGGATAAGCGGTTACAGACAATGAATGTACGGATGAATAAAAATGTGTTTGGGAAAGAAAACCATTTTAGTGGAATTAAAAAAAACATTTGCAAGGAATGAAAAAGGAAAAGTATTTTCATAGAAAAAATAAAGATGGCATTTTAGTTTTATTTTTAAACAAAATTATTGGTTAAATAATAAAGTCGTAATGTTTGGCAAATTCAGTTTTGAGATTATTCCTATTATTTACAACCATACATCCCAAATGTTGATTGTTACATAAGTCAATAAATCATATTTATTTTTGAGAATCTATTCATATTTCACAGTTGGGTGTGTGTGTGTTTTTCTTCTGGAAAATGTGTGATAAATTGTTTAGAAAAAAAAATTTGATTCTGCTTGTGTTGGTGTAAGTTTGTAAAAATGTTAATGTTTTCTATGTTTTTGGGGAAGAGAAGTTTAATAACACTTCAGTGGCAAATTGCAAGGAGCTGGATTCATACTTTGGTAGTTCACACGTTTCTGCCTACTTGAAGAGTCAATGGATATCTTATGGGGAGCTGTGGTCCAGTTTTGGAAGGTCATTCAATCATGAAAACTGTGAGACAAACACCAAGGCAAAAAGGTACAGGGGTGTATACATGCCTTATCAGTGGTAGAGCCTACATTCACATTTCCATAAGCAAATCATATTTGTATTATATAATAAAATAAATAATGCACACCCACAAACATAAAAAACAAAAAAATAAAGCAGTCTAAGCACATTTTAAACTTGCTTATGGAGCTAAACCAATGACATAATTATTTGAATCTTTGAATTATATTTGTCTGAATGTTTTATATTCTAATTACATTTGCATGGCATTTGATAAAAAATTGCAGATTTAAAAAGTCACATTAAAAAAATTCTGATTGTAAATTCAAGTATTACAAATCCAGATTGCAAAAATACTAATAAATACTAATAAAAAGTACTAGACCAGAGGTCAACCAGCGGGTCTCAGGAAATGTAAACTTCCAGAGAGAGATACATCACAGTGTTTAACTGGACAAATACTGACTCACCTTTCTTCTGACCAATTTATCTATACAGCATCTCAGCTCAACTTTACACCAAAACGGGGTAAATCTCAGAAATAGAAAGCCACGAGTACATGTTTTTTTTTGTCTCACCAATTTTAGAAATGCAACTGGAACTCCACTACACCCAGCACAGTTTTATAATCGGGCATTTACAGAAATGTATTTCTACATAAATTATGTGTTCGCCATTATGCCCTGTAACATGCTATTTTGGTTAATATATAAATGTATTTGCGTTTAGTAACATTAAATATATCACAGTTTAAATAAATATATTTATGACCTGACCATTTTCACATTTAAATGAGTGTCATTTCTGTACAGAGTCTGTGCTGAGCAGAGCTCTGCTTAATGTCGTTTACAGTGTTAGAGCTGTAGTTATGGACAGAAAGGGACGAGGCGAAGTGTGTCCCAGTTCTACTCTCAAATCACTTAATCACCATCCCTTTTGCTCACGCTTACACATTCATTAAAGCACTCACTTCAAGGCAGAACTTAGGGCTCAGAGCAGGAATTGGGGCAGTGTGAGACTGCTCTGTAATTGGTGGCTGTGAGAAGAGTGACCGATTAATTCTGCATTCAAGCTCTCTGGAAGTTTACTTTTCCTGAGAAGCCCGTTGGTTGACATCTGGCCTTGATTCTAATTTATTATCTTAATTTTTAAAACTTGAATTTATGGGTCTATTATTTAGCAATTTTTTAAAGCTGAATTTTTATAATCTGAATTTGTTTTAAGCTGAATTTTTCAAATCTGATTATTTCACCACCTCAGAATTTCAATACTATACACATTTAATTAAAATATAAAATAGGCATCTCCCGATTGTGAATTTTTTGGGCCGATATGATAACTAATATTTAGCACCTTGTAGTAGCCAATACCAATATTAACAACTGATAATTTAATCATTTTGTAATTAAATCAAATTCACTTTGGATTAAAACAAAACCAATTATTTTTATCATAGGTTGTCATAGGACAAGCATTTTCTTCAATATTTGCACATTTCTGTACTTTTTAATTTAATCTTTTAAATATATTAGTTGTAGTTAATTTATATATTTATCAAAGACCCAGACAGCGAGCATATATCAGTCCACTGGCATAAAATGGCTGGCATACCACTGAGTGTAGACCACTGCTGGTCCACCATCGGACCACTCAGATTACAGATCTGTACAGGATATAACTCATTATTAATCTCCTCAAACAGATTTTAAATTCACAGAGAATTTTATTCTGGAAAACAAACTGATAAAAATATTACCAACAACTATGAGAGATATAATAATGAGTATGCCTGAAATAAAATTATTATACTAAAAATGTTGACACAGTGCTAAATTAAAATTACTTACTAATCTTATTTATAAAGGACAACAAAAGAACCTAATGAAGAAAAAAAAAGTAAATTGGACCGCCCAGAAAACGCTGTGCAAAACACTAGTGGACCTCCAACTTTGCCCTCAGTGGGCCAACAGTGGTCCGCCCTCTCCTTTCTATCAGGGGATTTACTGCTGGTTCCATATGAATGGTTTCTAGAGGTCCACTAATTTGTGCAGCACAGGGTTTGTTTTGTAGAGCGAGAGAGAGAACGGCATAAAGTGGCTCAGAGCGAGCAAGTGAGAGTTGCTGTGTCCGAAAGTGTGCCCTATTCACTATATAGTGCACTTTTTTGTGGTTCCATGCATTCAAGCAATTCAACAAGACACTGTAAAGAGTAGTGTATAACCCATGTACACTAACAGATATCAGATTACCCATAATCCACTGCCTTGTTTGGTAAAAACCCACTTGAGGTAGAGTCTGAAGTAATTCACTACTCTCCTGAATTCAGTTCCCTGTAATAGTGCACTATATAGTGAAGAAAACAGGGAATAAACGGTGATAACAAACTGTGATATAATCGCAATGATACACTCGAGGTTTCTGCTATAACATGAAATATTGGCACTGGTGTACTGATCTTCAGTATCTTGCCAGTACCTCATGACTTTGAGTGTATTATTGCTTAAATATTACTGGCAATGTTTATTGTAGCAGTTACTGTTGTCTTTAAAAAAAA
The DNA here is from genome assembly GCF_029633855.1 of Hoplias malabaricus. Taxonomy (NCBI): domain Eukaryota; kingdom Metazoa; phylum Chordata; class Actinopteri; order Characiformes; family Erythrinidae; genus Hoplias; species Hoplias malabaricus. Next base: position 18,897,645 of record NC_089808.1, read on the forward strand.
AAAAAAAAAAAACATCCTTTGACTCATTAGTAATGATTTCCTACTAACTGCTTTTCATTTGTACTTACCAATTCTGTTTTTATTTTAAGTGACATGATGACCTGGCAGACACTGGACAAATCAAAGGAGTTAAACGTGAAGACTTCTCTACTTCTTGACACAAGTGCAGAGTCTCACACAGTTGATTTGGTGATGGTTAAATATGACTGCAGAAGAGCCAAAAGTGGTTCAATGTGCAAACATATTGTTTTCTCGAATAGTTGTACAGCAGCAAGGTATTGTACAACAGCATGGTATAGATTCAGGACCTCATTGTAGATTCAAGACCTCAGAACTATTGCTGCTAGAAAAATCATTGATCAACAAGTAAGTAAATAAGTACATTTTTATTTATGACGCACTCTTAAAACAACTTTCATTGACCAAGGTGCTGTACATTAAAATCAGCATTCACAAGATAACACAACGGGTAGAATTATAAAACAAAATAGAAATTTCAAATAGAAATCACATAGAAGAGAGTAAGAACACAATAAAATACTAACAAGAAAATTAATACATGAGATATTAAACACATACAAAGATTGTAATTTTCATACTCACTATTCAGATGCAAGCTTGAAAAAATAAGTTTTCAGACTTGATTTACAGCGCCCTCCATAATTATTGGAACCCCTAGTTAAAAAGTGTTGAAAGCCTTAAAATAAATAAAAAAATTAGTGCAGAACCATAATCTCACTCTGAAAAAAAAAATGAAAAAAGCAACCTTTAACTCAAGTGAAAAAAAAAATAAAGAAAAAATCCTGACTAAGAAATAATTATTTCCCATAAAATTACCTGTTCCACAATTATTGGCACCCTTAACAATTTCTTGGAAATAAATGTATTTGAACCATTTATGTCATTTCTACTGTAGTGTATAAATTGGATCAAAGTATCTATGAGCATTTAATTAGTAATTCATTACTTCCTGTTTCCCTGGGGTATAAATATGGTGTTAAACAATGGCCTGTTTCTCTTACTCACTCCTAAACATTGGAAAGATAAGAGAACACACTATTCAGGTAAGGCAGATGCGTGTCGACCTTCATATATCAGGCAAAGGCTACAAGAAAGTAGCCACTCACCTGCAGATGCCCTTATCTACAGTCAGAGCAATCATCAAAAAGTTCAAAACATCTGGAACTGTGACAAACAAGCCTGGAAGAGGACACAAGTGTATCTTGCCACCACTGAAAGTGAGAATGATGGTAAGAGAAGTAAAAAGTTATCCAAAGCTACCTGTAAGAGAATTGAATCAAAATGTAGCATCTTGGGGTTACGAGGTCTCCCAAACAATCATCAGGTGCTATCTACATGCCAACAAGCTGTTTGGGAGGCATGCACGGAGAAAGCCTTTTCTGAGTTATAAGCATAAACAGGTGGAGTTTGCCAAGCGGTACTGAGATTTTAACTGGGACTGTGTGCTTTGGTCAGATGAGACCAAGAGAGCTTTTTGGCAACAAAGACTGTAAGTGGGTCTGGCGTATCACCAAGGATGAGTACGCAGAATAACACCTCAGGCCCACTGTTAAGTATGGGGGAGGATCGGTGATGCTGTGGGCCTGTTTCTCCTGGGACCCGGGAACCTTGTAAGGATATATGGGATCATGAACTCTTTGAAGTATCAGGACATTTTGAATCAGAATCTGGTGGCTGCTGCTTGAAAGTTGAATATGGGTCGTCACTGGATCTTTCAGCAAGATAATGACCCTAAACATGTGGCCAAATCTACTCAAAAATGGTTCGCAAGGCACAAAATCAAGCTGCTCTCATGGCCATCTCAGTCCCCAGACCTCAACCCAATAGAAAACCTGTGGGGTGAGCTGAATAGGAGAGTGCATAGGAGAAGACCCAGGACTCTGGACAATTTAGAAAGGTTGTGCAAAGAGGAATGCAAGATGAAATGAAAGGTGCAAAGATCCCTCTTTCTCTATTCTCAAATCTTGTGAAGAGTTATAGGAGAATATTAAGTGCTGTCTTGTTGGCAAAAGGAGGATGCACAAAGTACTAACACCAGGGGTGCCAATAATTGTGGATTTTATTCCACCAAATAAAGGCACTTGAATTAAAGCTTAGAATTTTCTCTGTTTTTGCATTGTTGTCCTATGTTTAAAAAAAAAATAGAAGAACACTTCTTAACCAGGGGTGCCAATAATTTTGGAGGGCGCTGTAAAAACAGTGTTTGAAGGTGCCTGACGATTAGAGGAAGGAAGCATGTTCCATATTCTCTGAGCTTAAACCGCAAATGCACAATCACCTCTAAGCTAAACGAGCCTTAGGAACAGCTAACAAATTATTTGTGGAGGATCTCAGAGTATGATGAGTGGTAGCTTTAACTAACTTTAAAAACAAATTAAAAGCACCTTAAACTCTATCCTGAACTGAACAGGAAGCCAATATAGTAAGGCCAGGACTGGAGTGATATGGTCTCTCTTTTTTTGGTACTAGTCAGTAACCTTGCTGCTGCATTCTGTACTACATGTAAGCGCTGTAATAAAGACTGATTAATTCCAATATACAAAAAGTATATTGTTACAGTAGTTAATTCTTTAAGAAATGAATGCATGAATAATTTTTTCCATGTCAGAACAACAGAGCAAATGCTTAATTTTACCAATGTTTCTGAGCTGGAAGAAGACATTGCTTACTACAGAATTGATTTGTCTATCAAATCTGAGTCAAAAATAACACCAAGGTTTCTCACAGATGTTTTAAACACATGAAGATAAGTAACCAAGGCTGATACCAAGGCTACTAATGTTAACAGGACTAACAAAGATGACAACTTCAGTCTCATACGAATGTAGAGCTGTATGTCATCAGCATATATGTGAAAGCTGACATAATGGTTCCTAATAATCTGACCAAAAGGCAGCATATAAAGAGAGAAAACGAGCGGCCTTAATATGGTCCCTTGTGGAACGCCACAAGACACCTCAGCAGAGGATGAAAAATAGCTGCGAATATTCACTGAGTTCTGTTCTTAAGATAGAATATGACCCTGTTTAGGGCTTCTTCCACCAACCCCACACACTTTCCTAGGCAACTAATATGTATGTCATGGTCATCCGTATCTAAAGCAGAACTAAGATCCAATAGCATTAGGATGGCACAATTTCCTTCATCAGCAGTGAGTAGCAGTCATTTGCACACGGAAGGATTCATTCTCTTCAATGTTTCTTTATTGTCCCTTGGACTATGGAGTGATATTAGGGTCAAAAGCTTTGTTAATTTGAAAAAGAAAAATCTGAAACTGAAAGTTCAAATCTTGAGATTGAACTTTGAAAAATACAACAATGTATTCAAAATTAAAATATGTGTAGGATGATTTTTTTCAGTTAAAATAGAATTTTGATTCAATTATTTAATTTTTTTGAATAATGTCTTTTAAATGTTCACTTTCTTATATATTTTGATATATGAAGTCTTATACTTTTCAATTGCAGATTTCAATTTTCAGATTCAAATCTTTTTTTAGTTTAGTTAAATTTGTTTTGGTCACAGATCTTATTTACACTTTCAGATCCTTTTTTGCACTTGAGTTGAAGGTTGCTTTTTTCAAATTTTTTTCAGAGTGAGATAATGCTTCTGCAACAATTATTTTTTTAATTTTAAGACTTTTAACACTTTTTAACTAGGGGGTCCAATAATTATGGAGGGCGCTGTAAATCAATTCTGAAAACTTACTTTTTCAAGCTTGCATCTGACTAGTGAGTGTGAAAAAGCGCTGAAGTGGATAATATAAATGTGCGATAATATGTATAATCAGTGCGTTGATACCTACATATAATTGATTGTATTAATACATGCCACATACCGTATTTTCCGCACTATAAGGCGCACCTAAAAAACTCAAATTATCTCAAAAGCCGACAGTGCGCCTTATAATCCGGTGCGCCTTATATATGGACCAATATTGAGCCAGGTCTCGCAACTACAGTAAGCAGCCGCCTACTTCATTTTCTTCCGCGCGCGGTGCATGCTGGATATATACCGGTATATATTTCATTTCCATTTGTTTTTTATGTAAAGACCCCAAAATGGCTCCTATTAAGAGACACGCATATGACGCAGAGTTTAAACTCAAGGCGATCAGTCACGCAGAAGAACACGGGAATAGAGGAATAACTTAGTAAAGTGAGCTTTACGTGTTTATTTTGTGTGCTGTGTGATTTTAACGTTTGAGCAACGTTGAGTTATTGATATATTGTTATCGCTTTGCACTATTTCGAGTGTTACTATATTGTGATTATTATTATTACTGAATCGAGGAAAAGTCCCCCCCCCCCCCCACTATGTGGGGTATATTAACATTGCACTACATGCTTTACCTTAAACTACGCTGGGTTGTAATCTATTAATAAAGTTGAACTGACCTATCTGACTGTTTTGTTGACATTCCCTTTAGCGCAGCTCCATCTAATTGATGCATAACGTAACCCCCAGCCTCTACTGTAGCGTCTATTGTATGCGCCTTATAATCCGGTGCGCCTTATATATGGACAAAGTTTTAAAATAGGTCATTCAATGAAGGTGCGCCTTATAATCCGGTGTGCCTTATAGTGCGGAAAATACGGTACTTACAAAACACAACCATTAATTATTCATAAGCAATGGTTGATTTTTTTATGTTGGTTTTGTGTTGTGGATGCATCAGAATATAACCTTGTTCAATGAAAAATCTATGTGCACAAAAAAATCAACCATTAGACAAACATATAAAAGCTCATTGAACTTAATTTTGCTACCTGGTGGTCATCTCAGTCATTTAAAGTATGGTTCTTTATTTGTATTTAAATGTTTATTTTATAATTTTTAATTAATATGTTACAATTTTCACTGTCAGTAGCACCACTAGAGAATGATCTAAGGTCATGCTTTTGAAGCTGACACATGGCTGTCATTACTGGTTTAAAAAAAATCTTAACTGATGTTGAAAACGTGAGACACCACACACATAAAGGCATTTTTCACAGATTTGTCTGTGATTGATCGCTGTTAGTCCTCACACTACACGATCTGCACTGAATGACCATCACACACTTTTCAATTACACACAGACAGACAGCTCTGCTCCTGAAAACCTTATAGGAGTTTCTCCCGAAATGCTACATCCTGAGAGTAGGCAAGAGTTTCCCATAAACTAGGGCTGTGTCAGAAACAGAAAGCAACTTGTGCTCTTGCACTCTTGTTGCCTCATAAGCCAGTATTTTGAAATGAAGGTGTTTGTAACCAAGTCACATTACAGTATTCAATATTTCAGCACACTGCCAGTGCACCTTTACGTCAATGCTCCCTCGCCAGAATAAATGCTGTGAAACTGTGAAAATATTGGAGCAAAAATAGGCAGCATTTTTAAACAAGCTTTAAATACAGACCAGAATCTGCACATTCCTGCCTCAGATGACAGCACTCTGGTCATTTCAAGCACAGCCTGGATTTACACAACCACGGTGGATGGCGGTGAAATTATCCCAGCTCAATTCTTATTGGTTTATCATCTTTCAGGCATGATCTGCGTCCACCCCACACAAAAAGGATTCTGAGTATATATGTTGAACATGTTTGGATTATGATGGAATATTTCATTTTTTGCCGCCCTTCCCTTTCGACACTTATTTTAAGGACACATATTCGCCTCTTTATTAGCTTAAAGCTGTGGACTTTAAAAGGTTACTGGCTAAACTGAACTATTGAAAGTGAATTCATATTCCATTATTGCATATATTCTATTGAGATTCAAACATTGTGCTTGTTGTTTTAATTTTATCATTATTTTTTGGGAAAAATCATTGTTTTTTTGAGTCAATGTGAAATGTTTGCTATTTTGCAGCTAAAACTTTATTAAAGAACTTAATATATAAACGAAAACCTAAAAGCAAATTAGTCTTTATTTGAATACTGAGAGGAAACAGCTTAAAAAGTAAACCGTATAAATTAATTGCACCAATACATCCCATTATACTCTTAACCTAAGCATAGAAATGTTTTTATCTTTATCGTTTTAGAAAATAACTGATATATAAGCCTTTTAGGGTGGCTTGGTGGCACAGTGTTGTAGTCACAAAGCTACAGGGACTTGGAGGTTGTGGGCTCAAGTCCCACTCCAGGTGACTATCTGTAAGGAGTTTGTTGTGTTCTTCCCAAAGGTTTTCTCCGGGTGCCCCAGTTTCCTCCCATAGTCAAAAAATGCACACTGGTAGGTGGATTGGCAACTCTGTGTTGCCCTGTAAAAGACTGGCGCCCACTGCGGGGTGTGTTCCTTACTTGTGCCAAGTGATTCCGGGTAGGCTCCAGAGTGGATAAATGTTTACAGACAATGAATAAATTAATAAGTCTTCTAACTAAGAAGAGTTCAAATACAGGGAATAAAGGTAAGTACTGTGAAACAAACTAACAGAACCTTTATATTAAATAAGTGTAAATAAAGGATAAATGAAAGTAAAAGAATACAGTGAAATTAAAAAGAGATTATATTTTCATTTGCTGGATTTTTCTGTTTCCTTCTTGCAAGCAATTTTGTTGTGTATTTAGTTCAAAGCAAGCTGTAAAAGTGTTCTCGACAAATATTAAAAACAAGACCATTATTTCTACCTCATTGATATTTTGGTTTAAAGTTTCTTTATTCAAGCTATTTAAATTAATTACTACTCCTAGGATCTACAGCACACTGACACACCTTTTTGCTTATATTTTTTATGCTAATTTCTTGCAGAAGCCAGTAAAGGAAGGTTACACCTCCATCATCTATTAGCAAAGCAAGTGAAGCTTTACAGCTCTAATCTTCTCATTTTAAGGTCTATAATAAAATGTTATAGCTGGATCCAAACTAAGTGTTGTGATAATTACAAAGAAACACATAAAAAAAGCATAATGATGTTAAACACAAAATAGGATCAGTGACTACATATGTGTCAAAAATCTGAATGAGATTAATGCTTGTGTCGCTAATCCACCTACCAATGTATGTTTTTGGACCGTGGGCGTAAACCAGAACACCCGGAAGACACAGGGAGAACACACCAAACTCCTCAAATGAGATTCAAGTATATTCTTTTAATCACTGATATTATCAAGCCCATTTGTAAGTGGATATATATAAATCCTGTGGGGCTTTTAAAACTTGCAGGCTAAATTATAATATTTCTATGCTAATATCTGACCAGGGGATGCTGGTGGTTCAAAGGATTTCTCCATGTTTCTGGGGTTGTGCATTCCAACCTCACCTCAGGATATTGTCAATGAGGAGTTTGGAGTATTCAACCCATGTCTGTGTGTTTCCTCCTGGTGCTCTGTTGTCTTTCCACAGTCTGAAATAAATGTAATATTGGCTATTTGAAAATGTCAAAGTGACTTTGTAAGTGTGTGATGCAAGAGTTTATTCTCCTGATCTCTGTCTGAAAAATGTAGGAGGTGTCTTTACAGGCTTGAAAGGTAGCACCTAAATCTCATCATTATTTTAACACTGGAGCTACCATGAACTTTCTGTTCTCTCTCATGATGATTATGATCATGCTAGGTATGTCTTATTAACTAAATTTATTTCTATGTTCATTTATACGTATTGCTGGCTGCTGATGGCATTGTGGTGATAATTGAATTGATCAGTGATATATTTGGTTGGACAGCAGTTTATCATTTGTACAAAACTAATGTTTATAAGATTTTTTAAATAATATTTTTTTTTTTCTTCACAGAGGTCTGTACTGCACAGTCAGTAGCACCAGTGAAGAATAAAACAAAGACTCATGCACTTGAAGAGGAGACAGTTACTCTCTCCTGTACGTATGATGGTGTGACTAGTTCAGACTATCTACATTGGTATCGACAGTATCCCGGATCCAGACCAGAGTATTTACTGATGATATTAGCATCAGAGGGGAAATCTGTATTATATGCAACACCTCGGTTTGAACGACTGGATGCTGAAGTGAATATAAATGACAAAAGAGTGGATCTGCTGATCTCCACTGCTGCAGTATCAGACTCTGCTCTCTACTACTGTGCCCTGCAGCCCACAGTGACAGGAAACCCAGCTCCACTGTACAAAAACTCAGATTAGGTTACTGTTTTATTATGTTGCTGTGTGCGTGTGTTCGTTCATTCACTGTCTGTAACTACTTATTCAGGGTTGCAGTGGGTCCATAGCCCCTTGTGTGTGTGTTTTCATAATCAAATCATATTTTAAGTAAGTGCAATATTTATAGACGGTACTTAATATATAGCCCTGATCCATTAATTTTGACAGTTAAAAATTATGATTATGGCTTAGATCCAACGAAAGCCCTAAAGTAGTTATCTCAGAAAAACTGCCAAATGTACCAATACCTAGTTCAATAACCACAGCATCACTGTGTTTTGCCATCACACTCGCCTGACTCTATTGTCAAGAGGAAGATGAGAGACACCAAATCCAACAATGCAGCCACAGTAACAGTGGGTTTGTGTCCTCAGATTTTTGCATGTGAAATTCATAATTTCTCACCACTACTGCAAGAATACCAGTGTTCTTCAGATGTGAAACTGCAGAGACAAAATGCAGGAGGGTTTTCAGTGCTGATTGCTGGCCTCACACTCACACATGCCATTTCACTGCTGTTTCTCAGAATGCGTTCTGGTGTGTTCTTATATTCTCATGTTCTTGGGAAACGTCAACAATCGCAGCCCAAGTCCAGTTTTGTTTCAAAGTCCACATTTAGCCAAGTACAATTACAATACCCGGATGTATTCTTGACTTATTTACACCTGAGAGATTCATATATCTCAGAATACATTTCACACCCCCATGCCCCATGGATACCGTGACTCATCAAGTACGATGGTGTTCCAGTTACAGAACGACTACAGCGTTTTCACATCCTCAGAACATTGTACTCATGTGTCAAATTCGCAAATTTTTACAACCAAGTACAGCAGTTTGAAATTAAAATATTGATAAACAGCCTAAGTTAAATGCAGAAACCTATTGTGACCTGGGCGTAATACTACTGGTGCCAAATAGAATGCAGCAAACCAATCAGTGAGAACCGGCCCAAATTCAGGTCTCTTGTTTCAACCAGCTGCTTCTTTCTTTGAATTATGTGTAAAACCAAATAACTGTGGTTAATTAGGCCTATAGCCCTGTCTAGTGTTTTACTGCTTTTTGTGTATCTTTGTTTCCTTTGTCTGTCATATATTTATAAGCACATGGCTCTTTGTTTTGTTCCTGTCTTCCTGGTCTCTGCCTTTGCTCCTCCCTCTTGTGCCTCCTTTGTGTTCCTGCCCCCTCGTTTTCTGTCCCAAGTGTTTCTTGTTTAGTCCATGTCAGTGTTTCCTGTTTGTGGGTCATTGGGGTTGTATGTATGTTTGTAGTTCATGGCCTTGCTTAAGAGTCTTGCTATGTTTAGTTTCTCTGTGTTCTGCTCTGTTTAGTTCTTGTTTAGTTTCTCTGTGTTCTGCTCTGTTTAGCCTCCTTATTTAGTGTTTAGCCTTCTTGTTAATGTTCAATTTACAGTTTAGTGTCTTGCCCCTTTTGATCTGTTCTTGTTTAGTGTTTAACCCGTGTTTAGCCTCTGTGTTTAGCTCTTGTGTCTAGTGTTTAGCCCTTTGTGTTTAGCCTCTGTTTAGCCTTCTAGCCTTTGTGTTTAGCCCCTCTGTCTAGTTCCCTAGCTTCTCTGTCTAGTTTCCTTTTAGTTAATATTAAACTCTCCTGCGATTACCTCCTTCCTGGTCCTCACTCCTTGACCTCCCCTACACATTTACATAGACTTTAATAATAATAATAATAATAATAATTGTAACAATATGATTACTGAAATAAGAACTCTTGTCCCATACTGTCCTGTGTATGAAATAGTATGAGAATGACACATTGGCCATTGCCTTTGCAATGTTGGTTGGATGTGGACCTTGAAAAGTAATTGGGGTCCCCTGGCATATACTGTACATACTTCTGAGTAGACCAAAATTGGTCTTATATTCTAATTTTCTGAGATAATGACTTCAGGGATTTCATTGGCTGTAAGCAATAATCCTCAACATTAAAATAAATTAATTCTTGAAAAAGATCACTCTGTTTGTAATTAATCTATATCATTTTCACTTTTTGCAATGAATTACTGAAATAAATTAACTTTTTGATGAAATTCTAATTTATTGAGATGCACCTGTATCTTTAGGAAACAGGTTGTAAAAATATTTTGTAATGCGTCATTCTGTCATGCCCTTGTCCTGTCTTGTCTGTTTTCCCTGTCATGTGCTCTCTTAGCACATGGCTCTGTTTGTTATTGATCGTGTCTCCGCCCATGTCCCGCCTTTGTTCCTCCTCCTCGTCAGTGTCATTTGTAATCCGGCCCCCTTGTTATCAGTCTCAGGTGTCTCTTGTCTATGTAATGTTTTTAAGTTCCCTTGTCTCGCTTCCTCTTGTTGGTCATTCGTTTTGTACTATTGTCATGTTGTTTCTTTGGTCTTTGATTTGTTTTCCATGTCAGGTTACTCAGTCTAGTCTGTCTGTCTCCGCAGTTTTCCGTTGTTGTTTTGCTCCCTATTCTGTTTATCTTGTCTGTCCCTCGCTTTGGTTTGCTCTCTTCTCCTTTCGTGTCCTGCCATTGTGTCACCTAGTCTGTCTGTCTCTGCTTATCCTCATTTAGGTTTGTTCTGTTTTATACTCTGTTTAGCTCTCTGTCCAGTGTTAGTCTGTTTATCTCTCTAGTCTCTTTCCTGTTTGCCCTGTTTAGCTCTTCGCATTCTAGTTTAGTCTGTTTAGCTTCCTTTGTCTAAGTCTCAGTCAGCTCCCTGTATCTTTCTGTTAAAGTCTGTCTGTATGTTATTTTTTAAATTTATTTATCTTTTGTTAAAAATAAAGTTTGTTGTGTTTTAGCGAGTGCGTCCACCTCAGTCAGTCCGCCCTGTGATCCTGACACATTCTTCATTCAAGTGAATTTGAGTCTTTGTAGCTGTGGTTATAGGATATTTTTGCAGACACTGGGATGTGAAGGGTCATACTGTTAAGAGGTATGAAATTTTGCAGGTTTATAATAGAAGGTGAAATTTAAAACAACATTTTCAAACCCTATTAGGCCCTAAAACTGCTTTGATATTTGAGGGGTTTTTCATAGGGCTTCTGTGGCAACATTCTCCCAGGCACCACACAACCTAGTTTAAGGTTGTTTGCACTCCTGTCCTAAGCACTTTGCTATGGCTACGTACAGGAAGGCTGTGGAATCAGGCTTCATTCACCTGGCTTCCTTTCCTGCAATAGTGGGGATCTTCATAGGCAAAGAGGATGGAGGTCATTTTATTGATTATTGCAGTGTCAAAGTAATCAATTGAAATGAAACGTGTGCAACCCAATGACTCTCCAGTTAAAGAAGGGCGCGCTGCAGCAAGCATATAAAGATGCCAAACAAATCTTGCATGGCACTTACAACCTAATTCACATAAGGCAAGGGTATGAATGTAAGGCTGTATTCCACTCTGTTGCACGTAATTTCCTCATAACCCTCACACAGAAGACCCCAGGACACATTCACTGGTTTGCTGAAGTTCAGAAAGCTTTTGAGGGGAAAAAAAAAACAATTTACTTTAACACTGGATCTCCAATTGCTGAATGCAGAGGAACTATTTGTTATCAATTTGGATGCCTGTAATGCTGGGGTGGCAGTGATGTGCATTTTACAGGACTGGCCCTCAAGGAATGCAAATGGGACAAGTACCATCTTATATATTTTACTAGGAATGCATTTGTCCAAAAATAACTCCATTATCTTTTAAGTAGTGTCACTGTCACACAACTCGACGGTCCTGGGGTTGTGGGTTCGAGCCCTGCTCTGGGTGACTCTCTGTGAGGAGTTCTCCCAGTGTCTGCGTGGTTTTACTCAGAGTGCTGCAATTTCCTCCCACGGTCCAAAATCACACATTGGTAGATGGATTGGCTAGTCTAAAGGATCCATACTTGTGAGTGTATGAGTGAATTTGTGAGCGTGTGTTGCCTTGCAAAGGACTGGTGCCCCCTCCAGGGTGGGTTTCCATCTTGCACCCACTGATTTCGGGTGGGCTCGAGACCCACCGTGACCCTGAATTAGATAAACAGAAAATTAATTGTCTGTGACATGATTGACAATGATTGTTTTTGGTTCACTTCCAGAAAACAGGTGTCACAAGAAATTAGTGTACTGAATAAATATTGTAAAAAAAGAGGATGAAGAAGAAAGAACCAAGAAAATAAGTATAAAAACCATTGCTTCTGCAACTTGATCCTCACTGGGTTGTACTGAGCTGAATTTGATACTCCCTCCCTTCAAAGGAAGTAACTTTTAAATCAGTCTTTCTGAACAGGGCTGTTTAGACTGGGTTAGAAAAGCGGTGTGTTTCATACTTGTGCCATTTTACTCAAAGCATGTAACAGATAATTAATTCTGCAAAAGTGCTAACTAGGCGCAGCAGGTAGTGTTGCAGTCACAAATCTCCAGGGGCCTGGAGGTTGTGGGTTCGATTCCCGCTCCGGGTGACTGTCTGTGAGGAGTTGGTGTGTTCTCCCCGTGTCTGCGTGGGTTTCCTCCGGGTGCTCCGGTTTCCTCCCACAGTCCAAAAACACACGTTGCAGGTGGATTGGTGACTCAAAAGTGTCTGTAGGTGTGAACGTGTGTGTGTGTGTGTCTGTGTTGCCCTGTGAAGGACTGGCGCCCCCTCCAGGGTGTATTCCCGCCTTGCGCCCAATGATTCCAGGTAGGCTCTGGACCCACCGCGACCCTGAATTGGATAAGCGGTTACAGATAATGAATGAATGAATGAAAAGTGCTAACTTGTGGAAATTGTGTATAAAATGTCCCAGTGTAAGTAACATTCATAAATAACCTAAATAACACACACGCACACACACAAAACACTAATTGACATTAGTGGAAGTAAAGAAAAATATTTAAGAAAAGTTAGGAACGTGTATATATATATATATATATATATACATATATATATATATATATATATATATATATATATATACACTTGTGGATGTTACTACTTACTACCCAACTCTGTTTATATGTGCAACTACAGTCATCTTAGAAAGACACATTTTACACATCTCTCTCTCATTGTCCTGAGCTCTATTGCTATGTTCTTTTAAGTATTCCTCTGACAAGTGTAGGAGGAGTCTTTTCAAGTTTGAAAAACAGCACCTAAATCTCCCCTATTATTTGAACACTGGAGCCACCATGATGTTTTTGTGCTCTGTGGCTGTGTTCATGCTCATGCTAGGTACGTGTTTTTGGATTTAGAGATCTATGATATACTTTGTTTACTCAAATATATATATATATATCTATTTTTGTCTGTTGGTGATTTTGTGGTGATGTGTCTTAAGTTGTCAGTGATATATTTCGTTGGACAGCCATTCATTTCATTTTTATAAAATATAAATGATTTTGTGATTCTTATAAAAATTGCCCTTTTTTCCACAGGGAACTGTTCTCCACAGTCAATATCACCACTGGAGGACAAAAGGTTTATGGTTTTGAAGAAGCGAAAATAATCATGTCCTGCAAGTATGAGGGTGCGTTTGCTTCGAGCTATCTACACTGGTATCGCCAGTATCCTGGAGACGGGCCAGAATATTTACTGATGATATTAGCATCAGCAAGAAAATCTTTAATACCTGCAACTACTCTGTTTGAACGTCTGGTTGCTGAAGTTAATGTAACAAAAATGAAAGTAGGTCTGCTGATCTCCTCTGCTTCAGTATCAGACTCTGCTCACTACTACTGTGCCCTGCAGCCCACAGTGACAGGAAACCCAGCTCAACTGTACAAAACCTCATGATATTCCAAATAGTACCTTCCTGGTCATACATTTAAAATATAAATATACATTTTTATTGCTGACAAATGGGGCATCTCCAGTCCAAAGCAGGTCACTGTCAGTCAATGCATAAAAACCTGGAGTATATGTTTTTTTTTTTTTTTTAACTCTGAAACAGAATGCACTTTGTGACACTCTGAACAATGTCCTGGGTTCATGTCAGCTCCAGTCCAGCATGATCATCAACACAGTCAATGTTTTTTTTTGGTAATCCTGCCCCCTCGTTATCTGTCTCAGGTGTCTCTTGGGGCAGCCATGGCCTGGTGGATAAGAAACTGGGCTTGTAACGAGAAAGTTGCCGGTTTGATCCCCAGAGCTGGCAGATCATCACTGAAGTGCCCTTGAACAAGGCACCTAACCTCCATCTGCTGCCCGCTGCCCACCACTCTGAGCATGTGTGCCAACTGCCCCCTAATGTTCACTAATGTGTGTAAAGGTTGACCTGTGTGGTGATGCTACAAGATCTTCTTGATTATTGTCTGTGTCACACTGTAAACTGATATTAAAAAAAACATTGTTCAGAGCATCACACAGTGCAGTTTTTCTTATTAAAAACAAAGGAAGGACATCTCATTTAATTCCACATCCATCACTGGACCAACTGAAGACAACTTTATCCAGTATTTGCTAAAACATCTGACTCGAAATTACAGTTTTGTGTAAAAACAGTGTAAATGGCCTAATGGTTAGAGTACCAGGCTTGGTACCGGAAGGTTGCTGGTTCAATCCCAAAGTTCTGAGGGAATATCCATGACTGAAGTGACCTTAAGCAAAGCACTGAACCGGGAATGACTGCCCTTCATTCTGGGTGTGTGTTCACAGCCCCAAGCACTAGTGTGTGTGTTTACTGCCACAGATGGGTTAAATGCAGAAGACACATTTCACACTTCACTGTATGTTGTACAAAACAAATAATTGCTCATTATTATTACAGATGTTGAGGAATTTGTACAATGATTCTCATTTGGAAGGTAAGCTAAAAGCAAATGAGCATAAATGTAACGAGTTGTAATGAGGGGGATCCACCCGAAGAGGGCAGGTTGAATCTATAATTATTTAAGTGAGTTACTGTAAGTACAAGAAGAAAATGAAAGCAATTTAATCTGGGCATCCTTGTTTTTGTTGGCTTGTGTGACATATTAATATAATCAGAACTTTTCTCAAAAAAGTCAAAAGTGGGTCAGGATAAAGCTACACTTCAGAATTTTTCTTGTCTTTATTTCAGGCTCCAAACAATCCTAGCATGAACAATACCAGGGATGTGGTTGTTTGCTGTTTGATAGTGTACATGGGGGAATCTGTTGATAATCTCTTAAGAGAGCATGAAGAAAATGTAAGCATATTTTAAAACAGAAAATATTTACAAAAAGTGTACAGTTCTAAAATTGGGATTGTCATGCCTACCACTTTTTAGCAAAGTAACTGACTCTGCAAGGAAGGAGCAGTCTGAAGCATGTTTTGTGAAAAGTCATGGGTTTTCTTGTACAGTGGGTTGGAAAGAATTTTACAAATATTCAATTTGCACCTTGATCTTGCTGTATAATCTAAAGTTCACAATGTTCTTGATTTTTCAGGATACTGATAAAGTCGCTGTGTCACAGGACCTTGCTGTACAAACATTGAAAATATACAAAATCATGACAGAACCATCAGATGGTCTTGAAGATATTGGAAATAGTGCAATAGTGCAGAGTCTCACACAGTTGATTTGGTGATGGTTAAATATGACTGCAGAAGAGCCAAAAGTGGTTCAATGTGCAAACATATTGCTTTCTCGAATAGTTGTACAGCAGAAAGTAGAAGACATTCAAGACCTCAGAACTACTGCTGCTAGAAAGTCATTGATAGTCATTCATATATGTCAGATGATGAAAACCTCAATCTTTCATTTTCATGGGAGTGTAGGAATTATAAATCACAAAAGTCCAAAATTTAGTACATGCATAGCAAATTATCATAAGGAAGAATGTGTTTATATTTTGGTTATCTACTGCCTGCCTCTGACACCTTTTGAGTTATTCTCAAAAGATCCATATTGTGATGAATAACCCAAGATAAAAACCAAAGCTGAACTACATTCCATGTTGAAAGACCTTAGCTGTGCAAGATGTTAGAGAGGGCAGACAAACTAGTTTTATCAAACTTCAGGGTTTAGGCAAGAAAAAAGATAAACAACTGCACTACATGACTATTGGCAACAAGTAACGTGGAACGCCAAAAGACACCTCAGCAGAGGATGAAAAATAGGTGCTGCTCTTAAGATAGAATATGACCCAGTTTAGGGCTTCTCCCACCAACCCCACACACTTTTCTAGGCAACTAATATGTATGTCAAAGTCAACCGTATCTAAAGCAAAAATAAAACCCAATAGCATGAGGATGGCACAATTTCCTTCATCAGCTGTGAATAGCAATTCATTTGCACATGGCACATTCATTCTCTTCAGTGTTTCTTTTTTCTTCCTTGGACTATGGAGCAATATTAGGGTCAAATGTTTTGTTCAACCTCATGGGAGGTTCTCCCGAAATGCTACATCCTGAGATTAGGCAGGAGTTTCCCCACACACTAGGGCTGTGTCAGAAACAGAAAGCAACTGGTGTCCTGCACACTTGTTGTCACATAAGCCAGTATTTTGAAATGAAGGTGTTTGTAACCGAGTCACATTAGAGTATTCAATATTTCAGCACACTGCCAGGGCACCTGTACCTCAATGCTCCCTCGCCAGAATAAGTGCTGTGAAACTTTGAAAATATTAGAGCAAAAATAGGCAGCTTTTTTAAACAAGCTTTAAATACAGACCAGAATCTGCACATTCCTGCCTCAGATGACAGCACTCTGATCATTTCAGGCACAGCCTGGATTTACACAAAAACAGTGGATGGTGGTGAAATTATCCCAGTTCAACTCTTATTAGTTTTTCATCTTTCAGGCATGATCTGCGTCCACCCCACACAAAAAGGATTCTGAGTATATATGTTGAACATGTTTGGATTATGATGGAATATTTCATTTTTTGCTGCCCTTCCCTTTCGACATTTATTTTAAGGACACCTATTAGCCTCTTTATTAGCTTAAAGCTGTGGACTTTAAAAGGTTACTGGGTAAACTGAACTATTGACAGTGAATTCATATTCCATTATTGCATATATTCTATTAAGATTCGAACATTATGCTTGTTGTTTAAATTTTATCATATTTTTTGGGGAAAAATCATTGTTTAAATTTTGAGTCAATGTGAAATGTTTGCTAATTTACAGCTAAAACATTATTAAAGAACTAAGATATAAACGAAAACCTAAAAGCAAATTAGTCTTTATTTGAATACTGAGAGAAACCGTGTAAATTAATTGCACCAATATGTCCCATTATACTCTTAACCTAAGCATAGAAATGTTCATTTTTTTTATCTTTATTGTTTTAGAAAATAACTGAAATATAAGCCTTTTAGGGTGGCTTGGTGGCACAGCAGGGAGTGTTGTACTCACCCAGCTACAGGCACCTGGAGGTTGTGGGTTCAAGTCCCACTTCGGGTGACTATCTGTGAGAAGTATGTTGTGTTCTCCCCAAAGGTTTTCTCCGGGTGCCCCAGTTTCCTCCCATGGTCCAAAAATGCACATTGGTAGGTGGACTGGTGACTCTGTGTTGCCCTGTGAAAGACTGGTGCCCACTCCAGGGTGTGTTCCTGCTTTGTGCCCAGTGATTCCGGGTAGGCTCCGGAGTGGATAAGTGGTTACAGACATTGAATAAATGAATAAGTCTTCTAACTAAGAAGAGTTCAAACATAGGGAATAAAGATAACTAACTGAACTTTTATATTAAATAAGTGTAAATAAAGAATAACTCAAAGTAAAGAAATTAGGTGAAATTAAAAAGGAATTATATTTTCATTTGCTGGATTTTTCTGTTTTGTTCTTGCAACCAATTTTGTTGTGATTTTAGTTCAAAGCAAGCTGTAAAAGTGTTGTGATGAATACTAAAAACAAGACCATTATTTCTACCTCATTTCCATTTTGGTTTAAAGTTTATTTATTCAAGCTATTTAAATTAATTACTACTCCTAGAACCTAGAGCAATGGGTCGCGGTGATTCCAGAGCCCAGAGTGTGTATGTTTTCATAATCAAATCATATTTTAAATAAGTGCAAAATTCATAGACAGACGTTTATGTATAGCCCTGAGCCATTCATTATAACATTTAAAAATTATGATTATGGCTTATAGCCAATGAAAACCCAGAAGTAATTATCTCAGAAAACAGTACCACTGTGCTTGGCCAGCACACTCATCTGACTCTATTGTCAAGAGGATGATGAGAGACACCAGACCCAACAATGCAGTCACAGTCACAGTGGTTTTGTGTCCACAAATTTTTGCATGTGAAATTCCAAATTTCTCACCACTACTGCTAGAATACCAGTGCTATTCAGATGTGAAACTTCAGAGACAAAATGCATTAGGATTTACAGTGCTGATTGCTGGCCTCACACACAGCCACACCCATTTCACCACTGTTTCTCAGTTCATTCTTGTGTGTTCTTATATTCTCATGTTCTTGGGAAACGTCAACAATCATAGCCCAAGTCCTGTTTTGTTTACATCTAGCCAAGTACAATTACAATACCCAGATGTGTTCCTGCTCTGCCCATGTTATTGAGGACGCACTGGGACGAGACTTATTTAGACATGAGAGAGTCACATATCTCAGAGAACATTTTGCACCAACGTCAGCATAATGGCTTTTCCCCGCCATGGAGACCGTGACTCATCCAATATGTTGGCGTTCCAATTACAGCATGACCACAGCGTCCTCACGTCCTCAGAATATTGTACTCACGAGTCAAACTCACAAATGTGTACAACCAAGTACAGAAGTTTGAACTTAAAGTATTGAGAAACAGCCTAAGTGAAATGCAAAAATCTAGTGTGACCTGGGTTTAACGCTGCCAATGCCTACAAGAATGCAGCAAACCAATCAGTAAGCACCAGCCCAAAATCAGGTCTCTTGTTTCAACCAGCTGCTGTCACTTCTCTCATTGAATTATGAGTAAAAAAAATTGTGGTTAATTATGCCTACCTATTTACATACACTTAATAATAATCATAACTATTGTAATAATAATATGATTACTGAAATAAAAACTCGTGTCCCATACTGTCCTGTGTATGAAATAGTATGAGAATAACACACTGGCCATTGCCTTTGCAATGTTGGTTGGATGTGGACCTTGTGGTAAAGTAATTGGGGACCCCTGGCATATACTGTACATACTTTTGAGTAGACCAGAATTGGTCTTATATTCTAATTTTCTGACATAATGACTTTAGTGTTTTCATTGGCTGTAAGCAATAATCATCAACATTAAAAGAAATTAATTCTTTAAAAATTACCACTGTGTTGGTAATGAATCTATATGCTTTTCACTTTTTGAATTGAATCACTGTAATAAATGAACTTTTTGATGATATTCCAATTTATTGAGATGCACCTGTATCTTTAGGAAACAGGTTGTAAAAATATTTTTTAATGTATCATTCTTCATTCTGCAAGTGAATTTGAATCTTTGTAGCTGAGGTTATAGGATATTTTTGCAGACACTGGAATGTGAAGGGTCATACTGTTATGAAATTCTGCAGGTTTATAATAGATGGTGAAATTTAAAACAACATTTTCAAATCCTACAAACTAAAACTACTTGGGTATTTGAAGGGTTTTTCAAAGGGCTTATGCTTCTGTGGCAACATTCTCCCAGGCACCACACAACTTAGTTTAAGGTTGTTTGCTTTCCAGTCCTAAGCACTTTGCTATGGCTATGTACAGGAAGGCTGTGAAATCAGGTTTCATTCGCCCATCTTCCTTTCCTGCAATAGCAGGGATCTTCTTCATAGGCAAAGAGGATGGAGGTCATTTTATGGACTATTGAAGTGTCAGAGTAATCATTTGAAACGTATGCAATCCAACTTGATGTCGATGAAGGGTGTGCTGCAGCAAGCATATAAAGATATCAAACAAATCTTTGGCTAAATCACTACTGTTATCCTATTTTCCTAGCTTCCGCTTCCGGGTGAGGGTACGCTGTACGCGTTTGTTGCTGCCGCTTCTCGCTGGAATTATTATTATTTATTTTATTTTTCTTCTTCCCCCCTTCCCTCTTCCCTGGTTATTTGTCTACTTTTTCAACTGTTTAACTCCTACGTCTGACGTCTCTCCGGTGGATTCTCTGGACTCCGTTTGCGAGTTTGTTTACGTCGACGCGCTGAGCTGCATCGTGCTGTATGCGGGTGAGAGTTTGCTGTGCGCGTTTGCTGCTGACGCTTTTTTTTCCCCCCATCTCCGGAGTTATCCTGGTGGCTGGCTGGTGCTGCGGGGTGGCAAACGTGGCGATGCCTCGGGCGTTTCGCACGGGAGTTGTCACCACCCCTTTTTTTTTGTTTGTTTTTTTTGCGCCCCCTCCCAAGTACATATCTCTGCAGGCCGGAGCCCCGCAAGTGGGCGGAAACCAGCAAGTGGGAGGGGCGTACGCAGCAAGTGGGTAGAAACCAGCAAGAGGGGGATCTAGATGTTTTGTGGGAAGGCGAATGTAGGAAATGCAGCCTTTGTGTTTTGAAAAAAGGGCATAGTTTATCTCTAACAGAACTAGGTACCCTCTACTAGTTGTAGTTTAAAATATTACGTTTCAGTGAAAACGAAATACATAGCACTCCTGATATTTTAATTATATATTTTTGGTAATCTGATTATGGGGTGAACTGCAAACTTATGAAATCCATTAGGTCTCTCATGTCTACAATCATTATTTTAATTTGATTACAGAACTATAGGACTGTATTATTTGTTTTGTACTCAGCACAGTATTGGATTATAATCAGTTTAAATGTGTAAACCCTTAAGTAAAACTTATGGCCCACTATTCAAATAAATATTTAAAGCAGCTCATTTCCATTAATGGACATGGGAGAAATGGTGCTAATAATTTGCAAATAATCATAATAATATTCAGCAAACCTACCATGAGCACTCAGTCATAGTGGGTGTTTATGACAATAGAGTCAGTGCCTGTAGCTACAAGTTAGATGAACTTAATAAGATGGAAATTCACTGTAATGTAGTTATGGTTTAATGAATTCCAAGATAGTGGTGCAACCTTTCAGGAAATTTGGCTCAATTAAGAATATAAACAGACATTCAGAGAAGTTCACTGTACTTCATTTAGTTCCTTTGCATGGTTTTAAATGATTCTTTATAGAAGTATGTCCTTGTTGTAGAGTATTATGTATTACTCTTTGCATTCAGATGATCACACATGCTTTGATTTGGCATCAGAACCAGGTCCTGGAACACCCTACTCACAAAATTAGTTGAATCAAGTTTGTTTGAACAGGTAGAATAGGATCAGAATAAGCGAAGAATATATAGCACCCCAGCACTGGGCTGTGCTGATGAACCCATATTTACTGTCATGTCTCTTGTTAGGAACTGAGTAGTAGCCTATATGTGAGCAAACATTATCATTTTCAGTACATGTGGTCTCAGTTAAATGATTATTCTCTTTATTTATTGCAAGAATTTCACATATTAAGCCATACAAAAACAAGTCTGTAAATCAAATAATGCTGAAAATGTACTCTATATAATGTACTCAATGTTTGCAAGGTACAATATTAATACTGAAAACAAAACAGTTATTACATGGTCACCAGGCATAGAGCTGTACTATAAAATACACAATAATCTAACACAATGTCCCAAAGAACTCACTGACATTCTCTTAAACTTCCAAACAATGCTCAAACAGAGCAATTTGAGCTGCATTAGTTAATAACTAGGATACCTATTTTGTGCAGACAGCCTAGGTTTCTAAAAGTATCAAACTATACACATTGTCTGAACTGTGGTGTACAAAGTGCCCTGCAGTCTAGTATCTGTGCCTTAAGAATTGAGATGAGGGCCCTACAGTCCAGTTTACATGCCTTAAAAATTCTGGGGTGAGGGGCACGGCGTAACCACAAACATCGCATTGACCCTGAGACCCTGCTTTTAGAAACAGCTCCATATCAGCCCTGTTTTTAAAAACAAATAAAAAGGGTTCTTTAGCCTCTGGGTCTTCTCCAGAGCCTTTATGCCAACTACATATCTCGAAGCCAGCGACATGCTTTAGTCATGCTTAAAATGTTCTTCCGCGCTCACTTGGAGCTGTACGGCCCACTTGGAGTTGTACCACCCACTTGGACCTGTACGGCCCACTTGGAGCTGTACCACCCACTTGGAGCTGTTGTTGTCTCACTGTAATTCTTGATGATTCACTTAATGTATGTGTCTGTGAGTTTCATGAGGTAAAATCATTTGAATACATGGCTCTGAAACTGGTCAGCTCAACCCCTGTGCTGTTTCTGTTAATCTATCGCCCACCAAAGACCTCGTCTGACTTCTTCACAGAACTCTGTGAGATACTCACCTTGGCCAGTTCTGCATGTCCAGCTCTGGTCATGCTAGGGGATTTTAACATCCATGTTGATGCTATCTGTTCATTGACAACTGAATTTGAGTCTCTGCTTTAGCTTGACACAACATGTTGATTTTCCCACACACTCACATGGCCACACATTGGATTTAAGTTTGTTCTTCTGGTCTATCTGTTACTTCTGTCTCTGGCTCTATTGTTGGTGTTTCTGACCACAAGCTTGTTGAACCATCTGTTAACATCTCGGTTTCACGCCAGTGCAGTAAATCTACCGTCTCCTTCCGTAATATCAAAGCTATCGAACCTCAATCTTTTTCCGCCCTTCTTCAGTCTTCTGCACTTTCTTCTGGTCTTACTGTGCACTTAATGGCATGTACTGACCACATGATTCCTTTATAATACTGCTTTTAAAATCTGCCCATTCTGCACACATTTCATCTCTTATTAATAATTCTGGTAACAAGCCCAAAACACTTTTCACTACTGTTAGTAAACTCATTCAGCCACAAACAATCAAGAACTTTAACACTACTGAGCAATGTGAAGTTTTCCATAGATTTTTTAATGACAAGATTGCTAAAATCTACCATCAGCTCCTCTCATCTCCTTCTTCACCTGAGTATTGTTTCCATTTGAGCCCAGCTAATAAACCCCTGGCTAATTTCTCTTCCATTGATCCAGAGCTTATATCAGAGCTTATAGTTAATTCCAACGCTTGTACCTGTCTCCTCGATGCTGCTCCTACCCCACTTCTTAAAAAAATATTCCGCCATCATATCCAGCCCCATTTCCCATCTCGTTAATATGTCTCTTGCCTCAGGTTATGTCCTCATAGGCCTTAAAACATCTGCCATCACACCCATTCTCAAAAAACCTGGTCTGAACACAGACAACCTTGATAATTTCCGACCTATTTCTAACCTCCCCTTTTTAGCTAAACTGTTAGAAAGGGTGGTGGCCACTCAGTTAGAGTCATTCCTGATGGACAGTAATCTTTTTGAGCCTTTTCAGTCTGGCTTCCGCACAAAACACAGTACTGAGATAGCCCTTTTGTGGGTTTTAAACGATATCCTACTCGCTACTGGTTCTGGTGCACTCAGTATCCTTCTTCTCTTAGATTTGAGTGCAGCATTCGACACTGTTAATCACAGCATACTCATCTCTCGTCTCTCAGCTATTGGCATAACTGACACAGCACTTTCCTGGTTCATCTCTTACTTTACCAATAGATCTCACTTTGTTGCTCTTGGTACACACAGATCTTCCCCTAGTACTGTTACACAAGGTGTTCCCCAAGGTTCAGTCCTAGGCCCTATACTATTCATCATATACATGCTGCCACTTGGTCAGATCATCCACAGCCATGGTCTTAAATATCATTGTTATGCAGACGACACTCAAATATACGTGAGCACCAAAAATACCTCCACTTTGCCCCCCTCTGCCATTATTTCCTGCGTTCAGGATCTGAGACACTGGTTTCACGCCAACTTTTTGAAACTCGACACAGAAAAAACTGAAGTCTTGCTCACTGGCCCCAAGTCCACTCTTTCAAAAATTTCTGATATCACACTTAACTTTGATGGTGTGGCTGTAAAAACCTCTCCAGTTGTTCGCAATTTAGGTGTACTTCTTGACTCCTCCCTGTCCTTCAAACCTCATATTAAGGCCCTAACCAAAACATCCTTCTTCCATCTACGTAATATTGCTCGCCTTCATCCCCTGCCTTCTGTTAAGGACGCTGAAATTCCGGTCCATGCTTTCATTTCCTCCCGTTTAGAGTATTGTAATTCTCTCTTCATTGGCCTTCCTTCCACGACCATACACTCCCTTCAGTGTGTTCAGAACTCTGCTGCTCGGGTCCTCTCTTATTCTAAAAAATCAGCTCATATCACTCCTGTTCTTCATCAGCTCCGCTGGTTACCTGTCTCACTCCGTATTCAGTTTAAACTTCTCCTGCTCACATACAAAGCTCTGCACGGTCTGGCGCCAGCCTACCTTTCTGAACTTTTACACTCCTACTGTCCTACAAGATCACTGAGGTCCTCTGAGAGCGGTCTTTTATCAGTACCAAAATTTAAATTGGTTACTGCTGGTGGTAGATCATTCAGCGTGATGGCTGGAATTCATTACCACAAAGTCTTCGTCTCTGCTCTTCATTTTCTGCCTTTAAAACCCAGCTAAAGACCTATCTCTTCTCTCAGTACTTCTGCACTCTGCAGGCATAAGTGTATTCCTCTATATTTTTATTTTTATTATTATTATTTTTATTTATTTATTTATTTGTTTTTTATTTATTATCATTTTTTTTCTCTCCCCCTCCTCTTTGTGTAAAGCGACCTTTGATATTAGAAAGGCGCGATATATAACTTATTATTATTATTATTATTATTATTATCTTGCATGGCACTTACAACCTAATTCACATAAGGCAAGTGTATGAATGTAAGGCTGTATTCCACTCTGTTGCATGGCATTCCCTCTTATCACCCTCACCAAGAAGACCCCAGGACACATTCACTGGTTTGCTGAAGTTCAGAAAGCCTTTGAGGACAAACAAGCAATTTACTTTATCACCGGATCTCCAATTACTGAATGCAGAGGAACTATTTGTTATCAATTTGGATGCCTGTAATGCTGGGGTGGCAGTGGTGTGCATTTTACAGTACTAGCCCTTGAAGAATGTAAATGAGACAAGCACCATTTTATATATTCTCCTCAGAATGCTCCGATTTCCTTCCATGGTCCAAAAGCACACGTTGGTAGATGGATTGGCTACTCTAAAGTGTCTATAGGTGTGAGTGTAGGAGTGACTTTGTGAGTGTGTGTTGCCCTGGAATGTTGCCCCCTCCAGGGTGGGTTTCCACCTTGCACCCACTGATTTCCGGTTGGGTCCAGACCCACCCTGACCCTGAATTAGATAAACAGAAAAGTGGTTCACTTCCAGAAAACAGGTGTTACAAGAAATTAGTGTACTGAATAAATATGATAAAAAGTAGGATGGAGAAGAAAGAACCAAGAAAATAAGTATATAAACCATTGCTTCTGCAGCTTGATCCTCACTGGGCTGTACTGAGCTGAATTTGATTCTCCTTCCCTTCAAAGGAAGTAACACTTAAATCAGTCTTTCTGAACAGGGCTGTTTAGACTGGGTTAGAAAACAGTGTGTTTGATACTTGTGACATTTCACTCAAAGCATGTAACAGATACTCAATTCTGCAAAAGTGCTAACTTGTGGAAAATGTGTATAAAATGTCCCAGTGTAAGTAACATACATAAATAACCTAAATAACACACACACACACACACACACACACACACAAAACACTAACTGACATTAGTAGACTACTTACTACCCAACTCTGTTTATATGTGCAACTACAGTCATCTTAGAAAGACACATTTTACACATCTCTCTCTCATTCTCCTGTGCTATATTGCTATGTTCTTATACGCATTCCTCTGACAAGTGTAGGAGGAGTCTTTTCAAGTTTGAAAAGCAGCACCTAAATCTCCCCTATTATTTGAACACTGGAGCCACCATGATGTTTTTGTGCTCTGTGGCTGTGTTCATGCTCATACTAGGTACGTGTTTTTAGATTTAGAGATCTATGCTATACTTTTTTACTCAAATATATATCTCTACTTTTGTCTGTTGGTGATTTTGTGGTGATGTTGTTAGTGATACATTTCGTTGGACAGCCATTAATTTCATTTATATAAAATATAAATGATTTTGTGATTCTTATAAGAATTATCCTTTTTCCACAGGGAACAGTTCTCCACAGTCAATATCACCACTGGAGGACAAAAAGATTTATGGTTTTGAAGAAGGGACAATAATCATTTCCTGCAAGTATGAGGGTGCGTCTGCTTCGAGCTATCTACACTGGTATCGTCAGTATCCTGGAGACAGGCCAGAATATTTACTGAGGATATTAGCATCAGCAAGAAAATCTTTAATACCTGCAACTCCTCCATTTGAACGTCTGGATGCTGAAGTTAATGTAACAAAAATGAAAGTGGATCTGCTGATCTCCTCTGCTTCAGTATCAGACTCGGCTCTCTACTACTGTGCCCTGCAGCCCACAGTGACAGGAAACCCAGCTCGACTGTACGAAAACTCATGATATTCCAAATAGTACCTTCCTGTTCATACATTTAAAATGATAAATATACGTTTTTATTGCTGACAAATGGGGCATCTCCAGTCCAAAGCAGGTCATTATTAGTCAGTGCATGATATCCTGGAGTATATGTTTTTTGGAACACATTTCATTGTACAAAAGAAATAATTACTCATTATTATTACAGATTTTGAGAAATTTGTACAATGATTCTCATTTGGAAGTTAAACTAAAAGCAAATGTGCATAAATGTAACTAGTTGTAATGAGGGGGATCCACCAGAAGAGGGCAGGTTGAATCTATAATTATTTAAGTGAGTTAGTGTAAGTACAAGAAGAAAATGAAAGTTTAATCTGGGCATCCTTGTTTTTGTTGGCTTGTGTGACATATTGATACAATCAGAGCTTTTCTCAAAAAAAGTAATAAGTGGGTCAGGATAAAGCTACACTTCAGAATTCTCACTAGAAATCAGCTAACAGTGCACATTAAAACAGCCAAGATCAGTCTTAATATTTTTTACAATTTTTAATAACTCCAGCACGTATCAGCAAAGAAACTGAAGTTCAGTACACCTCTATTCACCTTTTGTGATTTTATGTCTATAATAAAACGGCAATGCCCCAAGTCAGTGTTGTGATACAATTGCAAAGCAACATAAATAGAACTTAATAATATCAAACAAGAAATGATATCAGTGACTAATGTTCATTCATTCTTTGTCTGTAAAGGCTTATCAAGTTCAGGGTTGCAGTGGGCCGAGAGCCTTACTGGAAACACCTACCAAATTGTGTTTTTGGACCATGGAAGGAAACCAGAGCACCCAGAGGAAACCCACACAGACACAGGGAGAACACACCAAACTCCTCGCAGACAGTCACCTGGAGCAGGACATGAACCCGCAACCTCCTGGTCCCTGGAACTGTGTGACAATGACACTACCTGCTGTGCCACCATGCTGCCCGATGACTAATGTCTAAAATCAAAATGAGAAATATATCATCTGTGTCCAATGAATCAAGTGTTTGTGGATTTTTTGTTTACTATTTTTTATTGTTTATAATTTCAACACAGCAGCTCTCCTTCACATTGTGTGAAACTGTTAGGATGAATAAACTAATAGTGCCCCAAAATTATTTGAATAATTAAAGATTAATTAATTTCTTTTTACATTATTTTCAGCTGAAAGTTAAGAAGGCATTTTCTGTTTCCTGTAAAGTTGCATTTTTTGCACAATTTTCTTTGGACAGTGAAGATAAATTCTTTTTTCTGATATATTGAGGCCTATTTTGAAGTAGGTATACACAAATCCTAATGGGTTTATAATACTTACAAGCTAAATGCTTATATTTCTATGCTAATGTCTGACTAATATGGTATGTTGGTGGTGTCATGCTCTCATATTTCCAGTTTTGGATTGATTTACCTGTATTTCTGTGTGTTTCCTCCTGGTGCTCTGGTGTTCTCCTACAGTCCCAAAGAACATTTGCTATTCAAAAATGTCCATAGCTTTGAGTGACTGTGTGATGATGTGATATACAGGAAGAATAGCTATAGAAAATTAATTAAAAATTTAAATAAAATTAAAGTATTCATAAGTAATTGTTTTTAGTTACTGGATCACAGAGTTAGGTAGGGGAATGAATAGCTTGTGGCCGTTAAAATGATAAAAGTGTTGTTAGCTGGGAACTGTTTTTTGTTCTATATTTATCTGGTCTTATAACAGATCCACTGACAAATGTAGGAGGAGTTTTTTTTAACAGTCTTGAAACAAAGCAACTAAGTCTCTCCTCTCCTTTTCTGAACACTGGAGCCACCATGATCTTTTTGTGCTCTCTCACAGTGTTTACAATCATGCTAGGTACGTATTATTAACTAGATTTCTATATAAATTCATATTTATTTGTGTCTGTGTCTAATATTTTGCACAGTACTAATGTTTTCTGTGAGTATTATATTTTTTTTTCTTTCCACAGGGGACAGTTCTGCACAGTCAGTAGCACCACTAAAGAACAAAACCCAGGTCCATGCTCTTGAAGAGGAGACAGTTACTCTCTCCTGTATGTATGATGGTGTGACTCGTTCAGATTACAATACATATCTACATTGGTATCGACAGTATCCTGGATCCAGACCAGAGTATTTACTGATGATATTAGCATCAGAGAGAAAATCTGTATCATATGCAACACCTCGGTTTGAACGACTGGATGCTGAACTGAATATAGATGAAAAAGAGTGGATCTGGTGTTCTCCACTGCTAGAGTACTCTGCTCTCTACTACTGTGCCCTGCAGCCCACAGTGACAGGAAACCCAGCTCCACTGTACAAAAAAATGTTATTATAAAACCTTTTGGTCCATGAATTAGTTCCTATTGATTACAATGCACTCTGCGGCATCATTTAAAAAACAAAGTTCTTGCCTCTTCGTAATCCTTTAAAAAGTATTATATCTGATTATATCATTGACATTGCAGAATATATATTAATCAATAATATCACTTTATTGAAGCACCTCTCACCGCGACCCTGAAATGGAAAAGCGGAAAAGAAGATGTATGTATGTATGTATGAAGCACCTCTTCTGGGTGTTTTAATTGACTCAGATCTGTGATTTGATCAGCATATAGGTAATATCACAAAAGCAGCTTTCCTACATCTTTGTAATATCTCTAAATTAAGGAATGCCTTATCTCTGCCAGATGCATAAAAAAATAGAATGTAAAAAAATAAAATGTTTTTATTTCCAGCACATGGAAATAGCAGTACCTTAGAACATGCTTTTATTCCCAGCAGAAACTTAAGTAAACTCCAGCAAAATGCTGCAGCCAGGGTCCTCACTAAATCCAGAAAATTTGATCATATCAGCCCTTCACTGGCGTCCAGTTAAAATATGTATTGATTACAAAATTCTTTTACTGACATCTAAAGCCTTGCATGGTCTTGCCCAGGAATATCTGTGAAACCTCATCATGCACTATGAACCACAAAGATTACTTAGATCACAGAACACCGGCCTCTTACTTGTTCCCCAAATTCATAAGCTTTTTACCCACCATCATCAATTACACTGGAATTTCGGATTGTAGAATCCTAGAGAAGTGATTAGAACTGGATTAACAAAACTCTTTAATACTGTCAGAATATGTTATTTTTCCGATAAGACTTGTATCACAAAGGTCACATTTCTAGTGTCAGCATATCTCAAAATAGTGCTGAAATGCCTTGTGCCATTGTAATGTGTTTAAAAAAAAAATTATACTGTCTAATGAGCACTAATGGACACCTTTTTTTTTTTCATATGAGCTCGTGTGATAGGTCAGCTCTCTCTCTGAGTACAATGTGATTGGTTACGGGCGGGTGTGGGGAGCTAGAGAAGGCATCACTCATAAAGTGCGTGTCTTGTGTTTTCTAATATTTCCCTCACTTCCCCATGCTCAGGTATGGAAAATAATATATTGTAAAATAATAACAAGCATAATGTCTAGAGTAACTACTGTGTGTTAAAACTTTGTTCCATTGTTCTTAGAACATGTTTGGTTTATTACTAGACGGTTCTCTCCACTTAGCTTTAGCCGCTTAGCATGCTCAGTCCCTTAACTGACTATTGTGAAGAACAGGTAGAAGCTGCCTAAATTTTTAATAAACGAGCTGTTTGTTAATTTAACTGGTGAGTTATGCCACAATTGAACAGTTTTCTTTATTGTTAATGTATATTTCATAACACCAATTACCAAGGTGATATTAGGCTTGAATTTTACAAGCTGGGTAGTTTATGTAAGTGGCTCAGCTGTACATCTTTTGTTGTGCTGTAAAACCTATGGCGAGATATTGTGTACTGCTACATTCAAAATATAACGTTCACTGTTATGCAAGTAACTTGAAAGTTAAGCACATTTAATGGCTGCATAGAGAGACTTGTTCTGTATAATGTTTAAATATGGGGCAAGTGGTTGAAATGCATTGCTTGTGATATTGTTATACTAATAGAGAATAATACAATTGTCAGGAAGTATTGGGTAACTTAGTTTGTAAAAGCTATTTTTTCCCTTTGTTTCTTTAGAACAGCTGAAAAATACTATTTTGTTTTAAATTTGTCATGTTCGCTCATTGAATTATTCCTTAAAATGTACTGGGTGTATTCAGTCAATTGTTATGTATATAGCTAAAGGCAATGGAAGTTTATTTTCTGTCCAATATCACATATAAAGTAATACAGCAGCAAGTAATAAACAGCGTGTCCTGTTTTTTCTTAAAAAACCTAATATTTTTCTCACTTCCCCACCCTCAGTGGCGTAACACCATATATAGTAAAATTTGGAAACAATACATGTGCAATACCTTTGTGGATATGATTCTAGATTTGGGGGGATGATGAGAAGAAAGAGGATGGAGCAAGAGGCTGTGATTCTCACTAGAATCAGAATTCAGTACATCAGAATTCAAGGGAACAGACAGGATCAGAATATAACCAATCATATTGAAAGTAACAATGTTAAGATTACAGCCAATCAGAATGACTTACTCCTTATGGAAAAAATAAAAAGATTGACAAATCAGCCTCAGTACACATTTACACACTTATGTAGTACATATGTGCAGTTTAGGGCTTCTCCATATTACTGCTGACACCATCTGTGACCGACACTTTTTTCCAATGAGGGAACGCAAAATTTTGCTAAAATCATTGTAAAAAAAAACAAAAAAAAAACATAGCCCTATCTGGACAAGATTCAGTTTTCATGGGGTCCTGTGCTAATTCCTTCTATTTCAGAGGGTCCTTAGTAGTTTTATTCCTTTTCAAAACATCAATGTCTGTGTTTGGACCTGACATCTTCTGACAATTACAGACCGAATTACCTACTGGTTTTCACTGAACACAGTGGTCATCTGATTATTTTAATCCTGTCCAAAAGCCAATGTCTCACTTTGCATTGGACAAAATAGACATTTGGGCACTGCTGGCCATGATATGTAGCCATGATATTCCATAGATATTCCCAGTAAATATTTTCCGAGCAACTGAACCCTAAGAAAATGGAAGACTTACTGAAGTAGTTTCTTTGTGTATGTGTTAAATGTTCTTTGGACCACACCTGGTAGAGTGTTATTTGAAGTAGGAAAAAAATAAAATCAAGTAAGATAATTAAAAACTGGATTCCAAAAAAGTTGGGACACTAAACAAATTGTGAATAAAAACTGAATGCAATGATGTGGAGATGGCAAATGTCAATATTTTATCCGTAATAGAACATAGATGACAGATCAAAAGTTTAATTTGAGTAAATGTAACATTTTAAAGGAAAAATATGTTGATTCAAAATTTCACTGTGTTAACAAATCCCAAAATAGTTAGGACAAGTAGCAATAAGTGGCTGGAAAAAGGAAATTGAGCATATAACGAACTACTGGAAGAACGATTAACAATAATTAGTTCAATTGACAACATGATTGGGTATAAAAAGAGCTTCTCAGAGTATCAGTGTCTCTCTGAAGCCAAGATGGTAAGAGGATCACCAATTCCACCATTGTTGCGCAGAAAGATACCAGAATGGTGTTACCCAGAGTAAAAAATAGAAAAGACTTTTAAGTTATCATCATCAACCGTGCATAACATCATCAAAAGATTTAGAGAATTTGGAACAATTGCTGTGCATAAGGGTCAAGGCCGTAAAACTCTACTGGATGCTCGTGATCTCCGGGCCCTTAAACGTCACTGCACCTCAAACAGGAATGCCACTGTGAAGGAAATAACAGAATGGGCTCAGGAATACTTCCAGAAAGCATTGTCAGTGAACACAATCCACCGTGCCATCCGCCGTTGCCAGCTGAAACTCTACAGTGCAAAGAGGAAGCCATTTCTAAGCAAGCTCCACAAGCTCAGACGTTTGCACTGGGCCAGGGGTCTTTTAAAATGGAGTATGGCACAATGGAAGACTGTTCTGTGGTCAGATGAGTCACGATTTGAAGTTCTTTATGGAACACTGGGACGCCATGTCATCCAGACCTGAGAGGACAAGGATAACCCAAGTTGTTATCAACACTCCGTTCAGAAGCCTGCATCACTGATGGTATGGGGTTGCATGAGTGCTTGTGGCATGGGCAGCTTGCTTGTCTGGAAAGGCACCATTAATGCAGAGAACTATGTTCAGAACAACATATGCTCTCATCTAGACGTCATCTCTTTCAGGGAAGACCCTGCATTTTTCAACAAGATAATGCCAGACCACATTCTGCAGCAATCACAACATCATGGCTACTGTTGTAGGAAACAATTTTATTACTTTGTGATAGTGGACAAATATCCTTAAATGATGATTAGTTAAAATTAGAAATTATAATTACATATTCATTGTATGAAACCTTGTACCTTATATGCATGAATGATTAACCAGTATTTACCCATGCATTTAAACAGTTTAGATCCTGCACACTAACTGGCATGTTGACTCAGTATTTACACTTTTCTAAATTCTTAAACATTTAACATTGAACAGAGGTGTACTTAGGCTTTTACCAAGCTTACATAAATTAAAAGTGTTAGCCAGCACGGCTGAATTATAGGGCATCTCAGTGACCTTGAAGTGCATTAGTGAATCCCCTAAATTTTGCTGATGGGAGAGGAGTGTGGGAAGCAGCCTCCTAAGAATTAATGTTTTTGGGGTCACAGTGCATGTGAAACTCGCACGCAAAGAACCTGAGTACTAACATGTGAAAATATGCATATTAATATATGTTAATCAGCCAGAAACACCTTGCCAGCAGGTGATACGTCATATGGGGTATAAAACTGGAGTCAGATGGGGGGAGAGCTCAGAACTTTGCGTGGAAGGGCATTAGGCTGTTTTTCCATGTATTAAGTTCTCCTGGATCCAGTATTGTTAAATAAATACTTTGATTTGCTTTGAACTTCACTCGACTGGTTTCTGCAACACTTCCGGAACGAGCATGCCTCCCTGAAGAGGGAGGGTGTATTTTGGACCTTTTGGAGATCTTCTAAATTTTAATTACTTTGGGAACGGTCCAAAAGAACATTTTAATCTTCACTACGTAGGAGAAGGATCCGGGTACTGAAATGGCCTGCAGTCCAGATCTTTCACCTGTAGAGAACATTTGGCACATCATAAAGAGGAAGGTGCAACAAAGAAGGCTCAAAACAATCGAACAGTTAGAGGCCTGTATTAGACATGAATGGGAGAGCATTCCTATTTCTAAACTTGAGAAACTGGTCTCCTCTGTCCCCAGACGTCTGAGTGTTGTAAGAAGAAGGGGGGATGCCACACAGTGGTAAAAAATGGCCTTGTCCCAACTTTTTTGGGATTTATTTGGGATTTGTTTGAATCAACATTTTCCCTTTAAAATGTTACATTTACTCAGATTAAACTTTTGATCTGTCATCTATATTCTATTACAAATAAAATATTGACATTTGCCATCTCCACATCATTGCATTCAGTTTTTATTCACAATTTGTTTAGTGTCCCAACTTTTTTGGAATCCGGTTTGTAGAAAAGAGAAATCATGCAAGTTGATAAATGGTGTCAAATGCTGAAGCAGTTGGAAATTGTCAGTAATAAATCCTCAGATGAAGACCAGTTTGCAGAATCATTAGTGCACTTGCCAAGAATGGTAGTTTTTTGCCAAGAAAAATAGGAATTCAGTATGAGATAAGACGTTTTAGCCTGACAACCCTATCTAGGTTTGACTAATGCCAAAATGTCTTGTAATATTACTAGGCTATTCTGGTGAGAGGCCACCATCTTCCAAACACAATCAGTGATGAGTCATCAGATGATGATCAGACAAATGCTTATAGTTTTATGCTAATATATATATTTTTACTTGTATGTATTCATTCATTCATTATCTGTAACTAATTCATATTGCCGCAGCCATTGCCATGTGTCAAATCGACTAACAGGATAATATGTATTATATGACACGTGTATGGTGGGTGAAGGGTGATTCTCAAGTATTCTGAATGTACTGCTTTTGTTTTCTGTG
Organism: Hoplias malabaricus; assembly: GCF_029633855.1. NCBI lineage: Eukaryota > Metazoa > Chordata > Actinopteri > Characiformes > Erythrinidae > Hoplias > Hoplias malabaricus. The sequence continues at coordinate 18,932,110 of NC_089808.1, forward strand.
TAGGCTGTTCAGGAATAAGGCAAAGGTCCAGCTGTCATGTTAACTGAAGTATCCTCAAATAAAGAAGAGGTAGCAGAAACATTTTTGCCAAAATAGACAAATTCATAATACAGGATGACAGGAATTAAGTTCTCTTTCACTACATTGGATTTCCATCACAGCTGTTACTTGTGTCATGCTGTTGACGATTGAAAAGTTTGTGTGTGTTGTTGTGTGCTTAATATTTTAAACCTGTGTCTTAATAACAAGCGAATATTTGTGATGCCTGCTGGCAGAAAGAACAATTACAGCTTTGAAATGAAGAGAAACCACACAGCAGAAAAATTAATTTAAACTAGCCTTCACATGAACTATTTTTAAAACTTTAGGATACTAAATTGGACAGTTCTGGAACAAGTCATGAAAGGTGAGTTCTGGAACTTAATTCAGTGCAAATATTATTTGTGTGTGTGTGTCTGTCTGTGTGTCGCTGTGGTCAAAGGACTGGTGCTCTGTGATTTTGGTGGGAATCATAGCCTTATCTTTTCAGCCAGCTTATTTCTTCTCCTCATCCTCCACTTCTACATTAATATCCACTACAACTGTAGAAACAACCACAAACCAGTTACCAGATACATTACATACATTACTGTGTAAGCCCTGAAGTTTAATGGCAAGAATGGCACTTTTTGTATTTTGTATAAGATCAGAAGAATTTGGAAAAATACTTAAGAATTCATCTATGCAAATGGTCCAAAGGAGACAAAATTACATAGAAATATCCTTGAAGTAAGAAAGACAAGGGTATTTCTTAGCCATATGGCTTCTAAAGGATGCAGTAAATGTCTCAAGACTTTTGATCAGACAGAGGATAACAGAATAGATTTGATTATACCAGGGCACAGAATAACAGCAGAGGTCACTGTAAATATGCCAAAGAGGCTATACACAGGACAAAGGCAGCAGAATTTGAACAAAAATATGATGCCAGATACAGTTGCCTGCATGATTTGCATTATTTTGATGTAAGTACGCATGATTGATCTGATGCATAGTTTGTGAGAAGGCACAGCCAAAAGGGTTAAAGTCTGGAAGGACGAAGGTATTATTACCAAAACCAGATTTTTGGCTATACAAGAAAGAGTTAATTCTCTAAATATGCCAAACCCTAAAGACTCTGGAATACTCTCCAAAATAAAATCTACTTTTGAAGGTTCCACAGCTGCCCAGTGCAAACTATGCATTTGTGTTTATTCCACTTTTGCTCTCCAATGTATAATACCTGAAAAAAGTTTGTCTTGTGGAGAAATGTTGTCTCAGCTGCCCAGTTGTTGTGTACTGAGTGATTAATGAAAAAGGATTTGAGGATGCATGCAGGTGTCTGTATGTCTTCCGAAAAAGAGTTACAGAAAAAAGCTGCACTATGAATATGCATTTGCACCTGTGTACGTCTTGTTAAAGATTTTGGACATGAATTCTGGAGTTTTTCTTTTGAACATGCAAATGGGACACACTGTGAATATCATTCAAATAACTGTGACACAGAACTAAATATGATTACAGAATGACAAGTTGTGTGTAAAGGCTTAACCCTTTAAAGCCAAACATCAAATATACATACACATGAGATACATGATTTTTGGAGGTGTCTCTTTTATTATCTAATTAAAAGAAATACACAAACAAACTTCAATCATTTTGTTCTGAGTTCTCTACTGAACTATGAATGATGTGAAAGCATTTCTATGCATTCACCAAAACATTACAAAATTGGTGCAATCTTCATTAAAAACACAGGAGAAAATTTCAAGACTATTCTTTTGCAATTCCAGGTATGATTTGAATGACATTACTTGTAGTTAAACTAAGCATTTTTGTTCCATTTCATAGATGTTGTATAATACCTGTCAAATGCTAATTAATTATAATAAATATTCGGCAAATGTAATCTGTTCTTTACAGTAGCAAAACACACTGTATATTTAGTACACTTTTGTGCCAAATGTGCTGGCTCAGTTGTTGACATAGATTTTGTGAGAGATTTAGAGGAAGAAACTGATGATACAAATGAGTAATGGGAGGTCTGTTGAATGACCTCCTACCTCAAGTTAAGGTTCAGACAGAAACAGAAACAACTGTAGTTCCTCTAAATATGGAAACACGGTTGTGCAGATCAACAAAAAACGGCCCTTGTGTTTTTATTACCACCAGTATATGAAATGTAAAAAGGTCAGAGAGAAGAACAGAAGTACTAATAGGTCAAAGACCTCTGGAGCAGCGTTTTTCATCAGCTCAATGTTATGTTTTCCTAATAATTTCTGAAGAACAGAGACAATCATTTGCTATTCATTGTTTAATTGAAATGAATCAAAATTAAGAAAAAATTGTAAAGAAATCTAAAGAACTCTTTTATCTGATGCAGTGAACTAAATGAAAGACCAATTAAAGAAAAAAATATATTGGTAAATGGCTAAATATGGTGCATTCATAAATTATATGATCCAAAATTTAAAAAGGAACACCATATCGATTTTTAGTTAAAGGGCCATATAACGTGTGATTTTCAAAAATATTAGTTTTATTGTATTATTATTTCATGTAGCAGGCTTTAAAGGGTTAATTTGTCCATGTGCTTTGGAATGTGTGGACACCAATGTTTTACAAATCTGCTAATTCAACTACAGCTCCACCTCCAGTATGATCTTGCCTATGGACCAATCATTCATTCATTCATTGACTGTAACTGCATATCCAGTTCAGGTTCGCGGCCAGTCTGGAGCCTACCCAGAATCAACACCCACACACATTCACTCACACCTATTGTTATGTTTTGTGTGTTCCTGTTTTGTGTGTTCTTGCTTTGTATGTTTCTCTTGTTCCCTTGTTTTGTTCCAGTCTCCTCCTTTGTCTACACCCAAGTCCCACCTTAGTCCAGCCTTTTCAGCAGTGTTTCCACATGTACCTCCTTTATAATCCTGCCCCCTCATTTTCTATCTCAGGTGTTCCTTGTTTGTGCTCCGGCTATATAAACAGCCTCTTTGTTTTAGTGCTCTCTTCTTCTAGGTCTGGTCTTTTGTGTAGATATGTGTTCTGTTTCTGTTATGTTTTGCACCAGTCTACATCAGTTTCACAGCTGTCTCCTGTTTGTTCCTGTCCTAGTTCTGTTTGGTGATGGCAAAACAAGGCTTCGTGAACTAATGGAGCACAAATTGACAAGGCCACAGCTGTTCACTGAAAACCATTCCAGGCAACAACCTCATGAATCAGATTGAGAGCCCACCAAGAGTGTGCAAATCTGTCATCAATACAAAAGGGGGCTACTTTGAAGAATCTAAAGTATAAAACACATTCTGGTTTATATCTGGTTAATATATTCATATTCAATTCTAATAGAATAAGGTACAATTATGATCCCTAATAAAAGGTACAACACATGAACCCTGTTCAAAAGTAGTCATTAAAATATCATAACTTCGTAAATGCTCCCTGGCTGAATGCTGCAAAATCTTCAACAAAATCCTTGCTTTAAGCCTCCACCAAAGGCAGTATCGGAAATAAATGAAATGATGGAAGTCAACCAGAAGAGGGTAGGGGTTTTTTTCTGGATATGTAAGAATAATATTTTTGGGAGTGCATAACTCTTGAAACATATATGAATATGTAGGAGTCTATACAAATCTGAAACGTATCACTAAAAAAACTCTTCAGTATCTGAACACCAGAGCCACCATGAAGTTTCTGTGCTGTGTAACTATTTTCCTACTGATTAAGTAATATTTTGTAATGCAAGGCTATTGGGTTATTTTGTGGTCTGCTGTCTGTATGTTAGTTAGTCATTTAGTGGCAATTCAGTTTTGTGCAGTTCTAATGAGATGTCTTTATGGTGTATATTTCTCCCACAGGGAAATCAGTGGCATCACTAGAGAACAAGTCCCAGGTTCATGCTCTTGAAGATGAGACAGTTACTCTTCCCTGCATGTATAAGGATAGTGTGGACAATCTACAGTGGTATCGCCAGTATCCTGGTTCAAGACCTGGGTATTTATTGATGATTTTATACTCAACAAAACACATGAGCTATGCAACTCCACTTTTTTCAAAACTGGATGTTAAAGTGAATGGACATAAAATTGATCTGCTAATCTTCCCTGCTGCAGTATCAGTCTCTGCTCTCTACTGCTGTGCTCTGCAGCCCACAGCAACAGGGAACCCAACTCCACTGTATAAAAAAACATACGGTCCATGCAGAATTGTACCTTTTTCAGGAGGGGGAGCTGTTTGCCTTCCGCATTTACACTCAGCTTCCTCAGCCTTCAACTGTCAGTACAGGTCATTACAAAACATGTCAGTTTTAGTATAATGGCTTAAAATATAATTGTATTGTTATTGTTTTATATTGACTTTTTGAATTATGTTTAATTTCCCAAAATGTCAGTTTTATGTTTGTTAACCAACTCTCATTGGTTAAAGGTTATATATGCTGAGTCAGTGGTCAACAGCCAGTCACAGAAAAATATATATAAAATATATAACAACAAAAATATACACTCCTGTGAATATACAATCTGTGTAACTAAGGAATGGGCCAAGCCAAAAATGTCACAATGTTAAGCTTTTTAATGGTCTTAACATGTGACCATTATAGCTAGATAGATAGCCTTTCATGGGTTGACTTTGTGTAGAGTCCTCCTCACATCAGGTCTGATCAGATAAACAACCTGGACATTTGGGTTATGTTCACACTACCAGGTTGAAGTGCCTCAAATCTGATTTTCTGCTTTTAAGAGACTGTAGGAGCTGTTTGCTGTAATTCAGAGCAAAATGCTATGAACACAAACATGAGTTACAAAAAGTGGTCCCGCAACATGCATTAATGTATCAATGTGCACACATGCCATTTCAGGGACAAATTTGTTCACATTACAGGCAGATACAGGTCACTTATATTTTATGGATGTGAAACCTCAAGACAGCCAAATTATTTGAGCGATAAATCTGAACTGATAAATGAGGCTCATAATATGAACGTGACCTTGGGCCAGTTATGTGGGCTTCCTCGACAGCACACTATTCTATGCTTCAAAGAAGTGTTTCAGCATATCCAGGGGAGAAACGTAACTAATATATATAGGAGATGAAGGCTTATAATTTGCAATGGCCTCAATGCCCTGCAACATGTATCATGAGACAACAGTGTCTATGGCAAGGGTGAGGAACTTCTGACCTGTGGGCCATATACAGCCCCCTACTGAACCATACAGGCTGGTTTCCCAGACATGGATTAAGTTTAGACCTAAATCCTCCTTTCAATGAAGAAGGGAAAACAGAGCTGCTGATATGGAGGATGTCACAAAACAATTGGGCCAAACTGCTACAGAGATGTAAGGAGGTGAATCTACCAGGTTTACTCTAGAATTGCTGGAATTATGTGAGTAAACTAAGATGCTGCATGCTGATTAATCTAGTATTAATATTCTCTTTTTACTGTTTATTTCCACATTTTAATATATTCAGCAAGGTTTCAGTGTCAGATGTAACATCTACTCTTACATATGTAGGAGGAGTCTTTACAGGCTTGAAAACTTGCACCTAAATCTCTCCTCATTATCTAAACACTGGATCCACCAAGATGTTTCGGTGCTTTCTGATTCTGTTAATGTTCATGCTGGGTAAGTGAATGTAGCTGCCATCTTTCTATCTATACATGGTATCATTAAAAATATCTCTCACATATTTGGTGTTCTTAAATCTTATTTTTATTTTGATGAGGTTTTTGGAGTATGTCAGCCATAAATTAATTTGCATGTCAATTTATCTGTTATAAAATAGTGATCTAAAGTGTTTATTATGTTTTGTTACAGAAAGCTGTTTTTCGCAGTCAATAAAACCACTGGAGAACAAAATCAATGCTCATGAAGATAAGACAGTTATTATTTCCTGTGAGTATGAGGGTCGTGTTAGTAATCTACAATGGTATCAACAGTTTCCCGGATCCAGTCCAGAGTTTCTCATGTTCATTTATCCAAATGGTGACAAGAGTACACCTCTTCCTCCTCGTATCTCTGCTGAAGTGCAGAACCCAAGCCGTGTGGATCTGGTGATCTCGTCTGCTGCAGTATCAGACTCTGCTCTCTACTACTGTGCCCTGAGGCCCACAGTGACAGGAAACTCAGCTCCACTGTACAAAAACTCAAAACATTCCTGTCTATAAAATTATAGCAAGCTTTCTAACATCGGGCACCTCCTGTCTAGAGCAGTTCATAAACAGTCAGTGCATTAAGATCTGGTGTAAAGATCAATCATACACTCTCTAGAATATTCTATGAAATTAATCAGGGTTGAGATGAGTTTTATCTCATCATGAAAGTGACAGTGTTGCATTTTTTCTATTATACATTATGCCTCAGATATATACATTATCAAAGGTTTCTGAGTCAACAAAAGTTAGGTCAAACTCACATTCTAGAGTTTCATCTTATTCAAGTGATTATAATTAAACTGACCTTAATTAAACTAACACATAAACACTGCTGCTTCATTATATACTTATTTGTTATTTTATTCAACTCAAATTAGTAAAATGTTCAATTAAACATGACCTTAACGACACTAATCCAAAAACACTTTATATAATTCAGACGCTGTTTTCTCAGTATTTGCTAGTTCTCCAGTCTGTCTGCGTGCTGGTGGCTGACCTGAGTTTTTGAAGCACCGGTGTCAGTAAACGAGTAAAAAAACAACTAAGTGGCTCTGTCAGGCATGCTAGGCTTCTTTTCTCTCTGCACAACTCATAAAACGCAGAGCTTCTGAACTTTTTTTTCAGAAAAAAAAATAATAATAAAAAAGGACAGAGAGAACTGCAGTTACCTAAAATTGTAGACATTCCCTTTAGTGCATATTTCATTCACTCAGGTCAATAAATTTAAATTTAACAAATGTACAAATAAATAAATACTAAAGATCCTGCCTCATTAAAACTGTCTGCCTTCTTCCATCAGCTCTCCTTGCAGTGTAGGACTCCTGATCTAAATTCCTCTGACATTATAACATTTACTCTGACAAAAGTAGGAGGAGTCTTTACAGGCTTGAATACTAGCACCTAAATCTCTCCTCATTATTAGAACACTGGGGCACCAAGATGTTTCTGTGCTCTCTGACAGTGTTTATGTCTATGCTGGGTAAGTACATGAAGCTGCCTTTTTTTCTAGCTATACATGGTACCATAAACAGCATCTCAAATTTTTGATGTGTTTAAACAATTTTTTTCTGAGGTGTCTAGAATATATCAATGTATATAAAAGTATGTCTATGAATCAGTTTATCATATATATAGTATATTTCTGTTTTGTTTTTTTATCTTGCAGGAAACTCTTTTTCACAGTCAATTAAACCACTGGAGAACAAAATCAGTGCTTATGAAGATAAGACAGCTATTCTTTCCTGCAAGTATGAGGGTGCTTTAAATAATATACAATGGTATCGTCAGTTTCCCAGATCCAGGCCGGAGTTTCTACTATATATTTTTCTAAATGGAGACAAGAGTAAGCCTCTTCCTCCTCGTCTCTCTGCTGAAGTGCATACAAAAAAATCCATTGTGGATCTGGTGATCTCGTCTGCTGCAGTATCAGACTCTGCTCTCTACTACTGTGCCCTGACACCCACAGTGACAGGAAACCCAGGTTGACTGTACAAAAACTCAGAGCAGTGTTAGAGCTTTATATTGTGCTTCCTCTCAGGCGTTCAAATACAAGTATTTTTCTGTACATACACTGATTAACCACAACATTATCTCCTGGATAGGAATATCCATTTCCTATATTATTTCTACAGTCACTGTCCATCTGTTGCTCTGTATATGTTAATAGCCCCCTTTCAGCCTGTTCTTTAATGGTCAGGACCACCACAGTGCAGGTATGTTTTGGGAGGTATATCATTCTGTGTTACAGTGATACTAGTGTGGAGGTGGTGTGTTTGTGTGTGTTGTACTTGTAAAAGTGGATCAGAAAAAAAGCCCTTATTGTGACAGCTGGATCAGGTCCACCAACCAAAAATATCGAGCTGACAGAGTTTCGTGGGCAGAGTCCTGTGTCTACTGGTGAAGGACTACAGGACGACCAACACAGACTGTGTCGCGACAGATGAGCTCTTTGACTTTACATCTACAAAGTGGACCAAGGAGGGTAGGTGTGTCTAACAGAGCTAAAAACTCCAGCAGTGTTGCTGGGACTGATCCACTCATACCAGCAAAACAACTACCACATCTGTGTCACTTAAGTGGTGAGAATGAGCCCCGACACAAATCATACCTGCTCTGTGGTGGTCTTGTCCATTGAAGAAAAGAGTAAAAAAAAAAAAAAAGATAAATATCCCTGTAATCTCAGCAGGAATGTCGGATGAGCATTTATCCCTAAATGTCTATCCACATATACTGAACCCAAATATTATGACCACCTGTCTAATACACTGTTTTTGTAAGCAGCTTGTGTAAAATGTACATTCATCTTCATAAATGCTGACCCAGGGTTTCCCAGCTGGACTTTTTTTCATAACATCATACTGCTGGTCTTCTTCCCACAGTGCATCATGATGCTATAATTTTGAAAAGAGGCACATACTACTTAAATACACTACATATCTCGGTACTCAGTATTTAACCAAATTTGACTGGACGTTAGAAATATATTTTGAACGCAATGAGATATTTAAATAAATCTGTGAACATGAATGGCTGTTGAGGAGATTTTCACATTTGCTTATGATTTAGTTTTAACACCATAACAGAGCTGTACTGAAGACAGACTATCAGGAGAGGGCAGGTTTTATCTGTCCAAAATATATGTTGGTAGGTTGGCTGACTGTATGAAATTGTATAAGTGAGTGTGCAAGTTTTATGAGTGTGTGATGCCCTGGGATGGGTGCCCTGTCCAGGGTGTGTTTCCGTCTTGTGACCTATGATTACTAGGGTCTGGACACAATATAGCCCTGAATAGGATGAGGTGTTTACAGAAAATTAATAAATGGATGAATGTTTCATAGATTAATATATTCAGCAAACACTGGTATAGTCAAAAATAGGGATGAACAGTATCCATATATTTTGCACTGTCAGGCTGCTTGATCCTCATCCATGAGCATAAAGTTGAGGGTGTAACACATGCAAAGATGGCATATGTTTGCAAGACCAGACATAATTAGAGCCATTTTTTGTTTATTGTATAGTAAATTTGGATTCAATATTTTATTAATATTTGTAACATAATTTTGAGTTGTATTTATAGTAAGCAAAATTATAGGAAGTAAATTTATAGTATAAGAACTAAGAAATGTAATTGTTTTAATATGATGCAATCTGATTGGTTGCTGAGTTTAGTATAAATGCGTGAGGGTGCATAGAAGACGGCAGAAGTCTCGAGCCTAGGAGCAACACAGTCTTTTGACCATCACGCTACTTTAGAAGTCAGGAATTCATTTTTTGTTTTGTATAATTTTAAGTTCATAGTAAAGATACAAACAAAAAAGAAAAGTTTGAATTCGAGACCTTTTATTTTCTGATACGTGTCGTGTGTAAAAGCCACTTCGAGGTTCGAGATTAGTGAGTTAGCATACTACACTCACAGTCACAGTGTGTCTGGAGCCTACCCGGAATCACTGGGTGCAAGACGGGAACACACCCAGGGGGTATCAGTCCTTCACAGTGTGACACATACACTCACACCTATGGACACTTTTGAGTAGCCAATCCACATACCAACATGTGTTTTTAGACCATAGTCACGCCCTTGTCCTTTCATGTCTGTTGTCCCTGCCATGTGCTCACTTGGCACATGGCTCTGTTTGTTGTTGTCCATGTCTCCGCCCATGTCCTGCCTTTGTTCCTCCTCCTCGTCAGTGTCTCCTTTGTAACCCTGCCCCCTCATTATCTGTTCCAGGTGTCCCTTGTCTGTGTTGTATATTTAAGTTCCTTTGTGTGACTCCTTCTTTGTTGGACATTCCACATTTGCTTCTTTGTCTCTGGTCTGTTTGTCTTGTTGGTTCCCAATTCTCATTCCTATCAAGTCGGTTTGTGTTTCTCTAGTCTGTTTCTCTGGTCTGTTTCCCTTTTCCTTGGTATGTCTGTCTGTTTCCTTTTCCTATGCTGCATGTGCTCAGTTTGTCTATTTCTCTTTCTGGTCTGTTAGTGTTTCCTTTCCTGTGCTTTGTGTACTTGTGGTTTCTGTCTCTAGTCTAGCTTGTCCTGTTTGCTCTCTTTAGCTCTTTGTGTATCCTGTCGTGTGATCCAAATCTATCTGTCCTTGTTTTGTTATCTTTTGTATAAATAAAAGTATTTTGTGTTATAGCGAGTGCGTCCGCCTCCGTCAGTCCCCGCGATCCTGACAAATCTATAATTTAAGATCAACTGCTCATCATTAAGCGTATTCAGTGCATTCTCCCAGTCATGGAACACTCTCCTTGGGATATGTTCATTTATTTATTGTTCATTATTATTTAAGGAAAATCTTAACTTAAGGTGTTTTGTGCAACTGGCCCCAGGGGCAAAGAACAAGGCCCACCCCGTCAGCCAGAGGTAATTCCCCATATGCAAGGGCATGTGTGCGGAGACACACTCCTTTCTGACTTTACACATTACCACAAGTGCATTCAGACCTGGCGCCTGAGGGGACATGTTTAGGGTTGCCAACCACCCCTTTTTTAGACTTTAAAAGCCATTTTTTGTTTGGAACTGTCAGGATCGAGGGGGCGGACTGACGGAGCGGACGCACTTGCTAAAACACAGATGAATTTTATTTACCAAAAGAGGATAACTAAACAGAGAATGGGACTAGGGCAAAAACCAAAACGAGGGAAAGTAGAAACAAACAGACGGGAGACTAAATGACGACAGGAAATACACAAAACAACAAAACTAGGAAACAAACATGACTAGAAACGGGAGATAAACAACACGACATGACTAGGGAAAAGACTAAGGTGAAAGGAGAAACAACACGACAAAACAAAGGTGAAATGTTCCACAAACAGGACGTGAGACAAGGGGGCTTAAATACTAGACACAGACAAGATGCACCTGGACAGATAACGAGGGGGCAGGTTAACAAATGACACAGACGAGGAGGTGGAACAAAGGCGGGACAAGGGCGGAGACAAGGACAATAACAGACAAAGCCATGTGCAGATAAAGCACATGGCGGGGACAACAGAACTGACAGGACGAGGGCGTGACAGATGCCCCCCCCTGAACGCGCAACTCCCAGGGCGCATACACCTAAATCCCCCAGGAGCTGGCACAGGAGAGGGCACGAAAAACAAGACAAGACAACAAACCAATGGGTGACAGGATTCAGGACAATACGTAAACAGACACTGGAGCTGGGGACATGACAGGAGACTGAACAAGAGACTGAAAAAAGGGAAAAGGAGACAGGACTTGGGATTGGAAAGGACTAGACTTGACAGGTGGACACATGAGACTGGACAGAAGATGAGACAGGTGACAGGACTTGAGACAGGACAGAGGGTTGAAACGGGGACTGGACTGGAAATGGGACTTGAGACAAGACAGAGGGTTGAAAGGGAGACTGGACTGGAGACAAGACAGGTGACTGAACGCTGGACGGATATGGAGACTGGACATGTTTGGGGACAGAAGACTGGACATGGGCAGGTGACTGGAATGGAGACAAGACAGGTGACTGAACACTGGACGGATACGGAGACTGGACATGACTAACAGGGGACTGAACATGAGACAGGACAGAGGGTTGAGATGGGGCCTGGACAGGACTAACAAGGGACTGGACAGGACTTGGCAGGGAAACAGGGACCAGAACATTGACGGGAACAGACACAAACACAGTGACAGGGACTGGGACAGAGACAAAGGCAGACATAGGTACTGGGACGAGGACAGAGACAGGGACAGACAGGGGAACCAAAATAACTAGGGGGTGCCCAGGACTGGCAAATGTCTGTGGGGCAGTCTGAGGAACCAGCCTGGGCACAGTTGATTCACGTTGACAGGAGCGGCAGGTGCCGCCATCACGGAGACAGGAGCGGCTGTGGAAGCCGCCGTTTTCACGTTGACAGGAGCGGCCGTAGGCGCCGCTTTCACGTTGACAGGAGCGGCCGTAGGCGCCGCTTTCACGTTGACAGGAGCGGCCGTAGGCGCCACTTTCACCGAGACAGGAGCGGCCGTAGGTGCTGCTTTCACGGAGAGAGGAGCTGTGGAAGGGTTAGGAGGTCTGGTGGGCGCACACTTGTGGGGCCTTCTAAAGGCGCCCCTGTTAGCCTCATCTCCTTTGTCTTGAGGGTTGAGGCTAACAGTACCAGCCCTTAACCCCCCCAAAAAATTTCCCCGGACTTGAGGGGGTAGTCCTCGGGAGCAGGGGTTCTTGCAGAGACGCCCTCGGGAGCAGGGGTTCCTGCAGAGACGTCCTCGGGAGCAGGGGTTCCTGCAGAGACGTCCTCGGGAGCAGGGGTTCCTGCAGAGACGTCCTCGGGCGCAGGTTGTGAGAATCGTCTTTTTAGAAGTCCACAAAATGAATCAACAGTAAGTGTTGAGGCTTTTTCTTTTAGTAGTTCCTCTACTTTATCTATGTGCAGATAAAGCACATGGCGGGGACAACAGAACTGACAGGACGAGGGCGTGACAGGAACCGATATGGGAGATATTTTATTCCATATTACTAAGCTTAGATGGTTAAAGGCATAGTTCACCATTGCAATCAAATTTTTTTTTTTTATAAAATTCAGAACAATATTTCCTCACCTTTGCTGCTCTGAAGTCTGTTAGTGTTCTCGAAACCTATGAAGCTAATTTATGGAGCAAAATATTTGTCCCTAATTTAGCCTCACAGATTTCAGAGCAGCAAATGGTGAGGAAATATTCTAAAACTGAAAGTTTAAATCTTGAAATTTAAAATAGCATAGGACGAGTGGGAGGTAAGACATCACCTGAGAGGGGGCATGGTTTAATGACTGACAGCATAATGAAGGCCAAGGACCTTCCTCACTGTTGACTATGAGAATATTGTGTATAATATGAGTGTTCAATGATATTTCTCATGGTCAGAAGTGAGGAAGTGAGGTATATTAAATCAGAAGGCCTCATAAGTGCAGTATTAAGGAATGTTTAGTGTTTTTTATGTTCAGCCATATGCTCTCTGTGCTACAGAGAGGGATGTTTAGAATAAGCTGTCAGTGAGAGCAGAAAACTATCAATTTTACACCCTCCCTTAAGAACATGCAAATGTAAACTATCCTCTGTTTGCCTTATTTGGAAAGGAGGGAACTATATAGATTGGGTCCTAGCGAGATGTGAGAGAGAGATTATTAGACATGAAGAAGAGATGATCTGAGCTCAGAATGGAACACTATCTCTCACGGGATCCTTAAGAACCCGTAAGACACTGTTTTGGTAAATAAAGATGTATTTACACTTTTAACCGTGTCTGCGGAGATTAACAACAAAGTTAACAACAACAGAAGGTCATTGGCTTTCATTATGCTGTCAGTCATTAAACCATGCCACTCTCTGCTGATTTCTCACCTCCCACATCAGAATCAGGCCAAAAGTCTGAAACTGAAATACAAGGATCAAGAAGAGAAAAAGAAAAATTCAAATGAGTAAAACTGTTGTTCCTAAATTAGCTCCATAGCAAAGGGTAATGTGTTTACAAAGCTCCAGTGTCTATAAATGAAAAAAAAAAACTGGTTAGGTCCTGTATGCTAGTTTTTCTCTCTCTGCTCATGAAAGAGACACATACAGTTGTTTTAGAAAAACCCTAAATGTTGAAAAGCACAAAAATAAATTATGATTATTGCTCTGTTCCTGCTCCATATGTGGGTATTATTTACTTTTCTTTTTTGCTGTTTTGGGTCACTTAAGGTGGAAATGTCAAATTCAGGAGTCAGCAGCCGGAGTTAGCTGCCTATCATTTAGTGCTGCAGCCAATAGGGTCTAAGTCCCTTCTAAAGGGATTTATTTTGCTGCGGTGCTGAGAGCAGCAGGTCATTGTGCCCACCCGCTTTTGCCTAGGCCAACCCAAATATTGATTTCTGGCTACACCACTGGTGTACATGGGTATTCCTGCTGCAGCTTGTAGATTCCTACTCAGAAATCAGAAAGGCGCATGCGCATCATCTTCCTCTTTGCCTTCTAGCTATCATTGTGGAAAAGACTGCCGTAGTGCAGTGTACCTGGGGTGAAATTTGTACATTCATGTTCAGGACTTGTTAAAAAATATTTGGAAGCCTAGACCAGGTGACACCCCTGCACAGTGTTAGTGAATTCCTGTCTAATAAAGTTTTTCTGTAAGAGGTCTGCCTGGGGCTGGGGCAAGGCTGCCTGCTAAGCCACCCCCAAGCCAGTTTAAGAGAAACACTCTTAATTTGGGGCAATTGGTTCCACCTGGGCTACCCCTACCTAAGGGAAGCCAACACACACCTCTGTGCTCAGTCTTGGGTTTCTCTTTTCAGAATGCCGTGCAAGTCTGGCCGGTAATTTGGTAAAGGCTCTTGAGTTTTCTCCTGGGTCACTCTATCTTCTGTTTCTCCACCAGAGCTTTCTCTCTGGTTTCTCCTGGGATTCAATATTATATTTTCTTTACCATATTTTAGTATAAATAAATAATTAGAAATAAGTTGTGTTCTATCTTTAATTTCTTTTGCCTCATCTTGTCCCTCCCTTTTGTTTTGGGAAGCTGTCTTGCCTTTGTTTTCTTTTGCTCAATTCTGAGCTGATGAGTTTTCCCCTGACATCTTAAGTTTTCCTCTCGTGTTTCATTTTGTCTTGGTGTTCCTAACATCCAGAGGGGTTGTTTGTGTGTCTCTGCACTTGAGGCCTATTTCTCTAGTGCCCTGTTTCAATCCACCCCTGGGTGAGCTGCCACATTACAGTTTCCTTGAAGAGTATATACACCTCATCCCCCCTACAGCTGTGACATTAAAATGGTCACTTTAGGCAAATTTGCCTCAGTGAGATCAAATAGATTAAAATATAACAAATAAGCATTAAAAGTGCTTCCTCATTATTATTATTATTATTATAAATGTTTTTTTTTTTTCCTTTCCAGCCCCCCTTTCAGGATTTCTGATCTTAATTCCTCTGGTAAATAAATAACATTTACCCTGAGAAAGGTAGGAGGAGCCTTTACAGGCTTGAAATCTAGCACCTAAATCTCTCCTCATTATCAGAACACTGGGGCATCAAGATGTCTCTGTGCTCTCTGATTATGTTTATGTCCATGTTGGGTAAGTTTTTAACTCTGTTAGTGTTTCATTTCAGATTAAATATTTACAAAATTAATGTGATTTTTCTTTTCTTTTATTACAGGAGACTCCTTTTCACAGTCAATAAAACCACTGGAGAACAAAATTCATGGTCATGAAGATAAAATGGTTATTATTTCCTGCAAATGTGAGGGTACTTATACTAGTCTACAATGGTATCGTCAGTTTTCTGGATCCAGGCCAGATTTTCTCCTGTCCATTTATTCCAATGGAGATAAGAGTAAGCCTCTTCCTCCTCGTATCGATACTGAAGTGCACAAGAACAACAGCTATGTGGATCTGGTGATCTCTTCTGCTGTAGTATCAGACTCTGCTCTCCACTACTGTGCCATGACGCCCACAATGACAGGAAATGCAGCTTCACTGTACAAAATCTCATAGCAGTATAAGGCTTAGAGCTTTATATTGTGCTTCCTTTCAGGTCTTGCTGTCTTCAAATACATGCTTTTTTTCTGTAAATACATACACATTTAGATATTTGGCCATAGAGCCAAGAGGCTGTTTCCTGCCATGGTAGAATAACTTTTAAAGATATCTGGCATGGGAGGAATTGACTTTGGTAATCCAAAACCTAATTATCCATTATCAGTGTCTGACCTCACTAACATAAACTAATTTGGATAGCATCAAGTCCTTACAAATAAATAGGTGTTACTGCAGCAGGACAAATTCCCTATGAATGCCTGTAATCTCAGGAGAAATTTAAGATGAGCTCTTGTCTAGAAAGTGTCCATCATCAGCTTCATCAAAGCACCAACAATCCACAAATGCTGAACCAAACCATTATGACCACCTGTCTAATATGCTGTGTAAGTAAGTGGCTTGTGTCAAATTTACATATATCTTCACAAATGCTGACCCAGGTTTTCCCAGCAGGGCTATGTTCAGAACAACACACTCCTGCTACTGCCACTCTTATTCCCACTGTGCATCCCGATGCTATTGTTTTGAAATGAAACATGCAATGTGCACATACAACTTAAATAGTGTTTACATATCATTTAATGCATATTATTGAACCAATTTCACTGAAACACCACTGTACTGAAAAATTCATTAAATATGTAAACAACTGCTACATGTTGCTTCTCATTTAAGGGTTTTGTGTAACACCTTAAGAGATGTAATAAATGCTGTCTACCAGGAGAGGGCAGGTTTATCTGGTCAAAACACACATAGGTATGTTGCCTAGCTGTGTGAAATTGTACAAGTTTGTGATGCCCTGGGATGGACAGGCATCCCTGTTAAATTGTAAAACAATGGTTAGTGAAGGAATTTATGTTTTTACAATCAAAATATATTTTAAAAGTGAATTAGGATACAGCTAGATATATTGCTGAAAAGATGTCCCAAAAAAAAAGAGTACAGGGTCTCTATGTTGTTTCATGCACATTTGCATTATTTTAATCTGAGCATGAAGAGGTAAAATCAGTCAAAATCAGGGGTAGCAAAGTACATGTAAACATTGTACTTGCTTACAGCTGACAGGTCTCCTTAATGTTATACAAGAAAAACATGTGTGATGCTGCACTGCACTGACATGAAAGTATTTCTACTCAAGGATTTCATGGAGCTCATCATCATAAAATGCATAAAGCTCCTTCAAGGACTCTCCCATTTTGGCAGAGGTCGAACAAGTTAAAGGGGACATCTACAATGCCGTTCTCTTTTGTTCAGAAGCTTCACATTTGTGTTTCACACATTTGTGATTCACAAGGTGTGATGGTATGTTTGAGGAAAAACTAACTCCTTTCTACTTTTTACTTACTGTTTGTACTACCACAGAAAACTATTTATTAGTACAGTCCATGCCCAGAGAAACCTCAGAGCGGAGGGCAAACTCAAAAGGTTTGGGCTGGAGTTCGAAGTGTCTTGGAGGCACACACTTAGAGCCATGTGCCTCACCCAGGGCTTAAACTGTCAGAGAGAAAAAGGGAGGAGATGAGGTGGTGGTGGGTGCGATGTGGTTTGACACGGGGATGGAGTGAGAGTGAAGGGGTATAAATGGAGCTGTGGAGAGGTAATTGGGGTATGGTTTAGCTCAGTAACAGCTCTGTAATAATCTGTAAGAGCAAAAATATATCAATATCTTGTGAGTGCCCTTTTAAGAGGCATCTGTTTTTTATAGAGGATGGCAAAGGATTCTCATCAATTTCATCAAAAGTATTCATACCCATTGAAAATTTTCACATTTTGTCACCTTACAACTACAAACTTACAACCACCTTACAACCACAAATACAAAAATGTATTTTATTGAGTTTTTTAAGTGATAGACCAACACAAAATAGCACATAATTGTGAAATGAAATGAGGAACCTGGAGATAGTGGGATCAAGTCCTGTCTGTGAGGAGTTTGGTGTGTTCTCCTCGTGTCCACATGGGTTTCCTCTGGGTGATCTAGTTTCCTCCCACAGTCCAAAAAATCACATTGGTAGGTGTGAATGTGTGTGTGCTGCCCTGTGAAGGATGGGCACTCTCTCCAGAGTATGTTCCTGCCTTGCGCCCAATGATTCCAGGTAGGCTCTGGACCCACCACAACCCTGAACTGAATAAGCGGTTACAGACAGTGAATGAATGAATGAACGAAAATGATGAATGATCAAATAAAAATATGAAAAGTGTGA
Source organism: Hoplias malabaricus (assembly GCF_029633855.1). Taxonomy (NCBI): domain Eukaryota; kingdom Metazoa; phylum Chordata; class Actinopteri; order Characiformes; family Erythrinidae; genus Hoplias; species Hoplias malabaricus. Next base: position 18,950,004 of record NC_089808.1, read on the forward strand.
CGTGCAAACGTATTCAGGCCCCTGAATAAATAACAAAGTTTGACATGGAAACCATTGAAGGATTTGTTAGCAGGGAATGGTTATCTACATTTCTCTGTTCTTATAATGTAGGAGGGATCTTTACAGGTTTGAGAAGGAGCAACTAAATCACTCCTCATTATTTGTACACTGGAGCCTCCATGATGTTTCTGTGCTTGCTGACTGTGTTTATGATCATAATTGGTAAGTATTATATTTCTATCTCATACCTTCTATATATCATATATTTCATATATTTATATCTATGTGAAATGCAAATTGTATAATTTATTTCTGTATTTTTGACTGTGGTTTAATTTGTGGTGATGTATTTGAATATGTTAATAATACATTTATTTGTACAGGAATACATCTTATATACATTATGTTTTTGCGATTTTAATGTTTTATGGTTTTGTGATTTAAAAAAAAATTGTAAAAAAGATTTATTATTCTGTCACAGACAAATATTCTTCACAGTCAATAGCACCATTGCAGAACAAAACACATGCTTTTGAAGAGGAGACAGTTACTGTCTCCTGCAAATATGATGGTTTGGCCAGTTCAGGCAATCTTTACTGGTATCGACAGCATCCTGAATCCAGACCAGAGTATTTACTGATGATATTACCAACAGAAAAAAAATCTGTGAGCAAAGCAGTCCCTCCATTTGAACGAACAGAAGTTGAAGTGAATGTAACAGAAAAAGAGTGGATCTGGTGATCTCCTCTGCTGCAGTATCAGACTCTGCTCTCTACTACTGTGCCATGAGGCCCACTGTACAAAAACTCATTTATCACTAAACACCTTCCTGTGCATAACCTTGTATCAGATTGCTAATATGGTGCAACTCATGCCCAGAGAATTTCATAATTTATTAAAGCAAAAAATCTGACTATGTGTAATTTTATAAAAAATTTTTCTACTGATTCCTCTCTAGGGCGATCTCACAGCAGGTAGTGTTGCTGTGACACGGAACCAGGAATCAGGGCTTGGGTGTCTGGGTGACTGTCTCTGAGGAGTTTGGTTTCTCCTCGTGTCTACAAGGGTTTCATCCGGGTTTCCTTCCAAAGTCCAAAAAAAAAAAATCATGTCAAATGTGAACAGCTCCTTGCTGTGTTATTTATTGACCCAAATAGTGTTTTCAGTTGATGTGTGTGGTGTTTATTTAATTAGATTTTTTTGGTTTATGGTGTCTTTATGCTGTAGTTTGTTTCTTTTTCCTTTTATATTTGTGGGTTTTGCGGAGTCACTGTGTGTTTGGAAGTGTGGGTCAGTGATTGTACACAAACAGCTGATTATTACAGCCACCCGAGGATGACTCTGTGCCAGTGGCCGAATACAGAGCTTGGCTCAACGTGCACTAAAGATAAGTAAAGGAAAATGTCTCTAAAGTGTCCATAGGTTTGAGTGAATGTGTGAATGTGTGTCAGCCTATGAAGGAATGACACCCCCTCCAGGGTGTGTTCCTGCCTTGTGCCCCTGAACTGGATAAGCGGTTACAGACAATGAATGAATGATTGATTGATTCCTTTCTATTATTAGTGGAGATGAGTGATAATGAAAAATTCTTCTCATGCTAAGGGCAGTTATGCTACTCCTGTCTAACTTTTTTTTTCTGAAGTTAAGTGTATCAATAAAGACTTTTGTCCAGATTGAAGTGTCCTTACCTGCCTGATGTCTGGTCAGCATTGAAGAGTATTAATGTATAAGCCCCTCCCATCTTCCAGAAAAATCCTCAAGAATTATGGTGGGTTCCTGCTACTCTCCCATTGAGCATTTGCCAGTATCTCACTTTAATGTCAGCCCTGATTAAGACTGGGGCAAAATAGGCAGAACCAAAAATTTAAGAAGAAAAATCTCTCCAGCAGTGGAAGATTGTGCATATGAAAAAATTGCAGTAAACATAGACAAATATAACTTTACTAGCTTGATTTTGTGGAGAACCAAGCTTAGTTGGATATACAATGTTTAGTGTGTATAGGTAATGACAGTGAAATATCACATAATGTTGACTGGTAGCTATGTTAGTTACATGCAACCCCCTGCTAGGCACCCTTACATATTCGGCATTGAGTTTTCTTAGAATTAATTGTTATTGTGCACCATAGCAAAGTCAGTTAGCTTACTTAGCTAACTTAGCACATAAGCCAATATCATTTTACACAGTGTTGGTCTTGTTGTGGGGTGCTGCTTTTGGAGCAGGAGTGCTGCTTATTAGAAGGTTGTTCTTGGGCAGGAGTACTGATTTCTTTGGGTTAAATCATCCTTTTTAAACAATATTTTAATTACTATTTTACTGTTTAATGCTGCACTTAACGCAGAAATGCACTGTGTAGTATAACAGTACTTCTTTAATGTCAGGGGGAATGTATTTTATTGCTGCTCTGAGGGCAGGAGGGAATGTAGCTATTATATATTTTATTACTGCTCTAAGGGCAGGGGGAATGTAGTGAATGATCTGAGGGCAAGGGGAATGTAGCTTCTGCTCTGAGTGAATGGGGAATGTATTTAACGTAGTGTGGTGCTATTCTGAGGACAAGAAGAATGTAGCTACTGCTCTGAGGGGAATGCAGCTATTGTAGTGCGGTACTGCTCCGAGGGCAGGGGGAATGTAGCTAGTGTAGTGCCGTACTGCTCTGAGGTCAGGAGGAACGTAGCTACTGCTCTAAGGGCAGGGGGAATGTAGATAGTGTACTGCTTTAAGGGCAGGAGGAATGGTGCTACTGCTCTGAGGGCAGAAGGATTGTAGCTTTTGTATGTGTAGTACTTTTTTAAAGGCAGAAGGAACATACTGTTGTACTGCTCTATAGGCAGGAGAAATGTACTTTAGTAATATAAATATAAGTATAAAGGGCCATAAATGGCTTTTCAAGAAGGGTAGATTTATGTGATATATACTGTATATGTTAGGTTGAATGACATTTATATTGAATGGGTATTACTTGAGCTGTAGTAATCCAGGCTATAAGTACAAATAACTAATTTAACATATAAAGCTATATGCTGCATACAAGATATTGTTGTGACAGCAACTTAAACATCAATGTGCCATGTATTCTAACAAGTAAATGTTAAAATATTTTCATGGTGTAGAATTTAACAGCTCTGGAGTCAGCTCTGATCAAGATGGCGGTGCGGGTAGCTGCTGTGGCCAAGAACTCCTTGAACTTTGGCAGCTATCTTATCTTTTTTACTCTTTGTTTACTCTATTCTATTCTATTAACAACTATGGTGTGATTTGTTCACAGCAGTGAGAAGCCCATATGGTTTCTTGCATAGCCTGGAGGAATATGGGTGTTTGGATATCTCCGACACACACATATTCTTTCTGCATTATGTGTTTCATCTCTATCCTCACCAGAGCTGGGATGATCCTCTCTCTGCACTTTATTTGTTATTCTCCTGCAAGTTTTAAGCATTTCATTTATTTTTGCATTGAATTTTCCCATGAACATGGAAAGTGGATCATGCCTAGTCCAGTGATGAACCTGACTACATTTTATATGCTCTGATGGCAAAATATGCTTCTGTAGTTAAATTTAAATGTAAATCTTAAACACTTCCATTATGACCAATGTTTGTAAATTAAAATGGGTTTAACTTTGAGTGTTTTATTAATTAAAATGTGTTTAAGTCTGAGTGTAACTGTGCTGAATCATGCTGCCACAGTTCGATAATATACCCTGTGCTACAGTGATGGTTAAAATTAAATGCTATTCTCAAATAACTGCAGAGTAAAAGGGTAGCCATGTATATTTTTAAAATATACGTTTGATGTGTTTTTCTGTTTTGCATGCACAGTATATGTTTTCTCTTCTTGATTCTATGAATTCTATCATTAAAACATGTCATTAAAATTTTGATGCATTTCATAACAAAACATATGATGCATTTCAGATAAATATAATTTGCAGTGTGACATTTTCATTTTCAGCACTCATTAGTAATATTATGCTATAAGTGTGCATAATCTTATGTAATCATGCAGTACATCCATTTGAAATATTCCCCCTGCCCTCAGAGCAGTAGCTACATTCTTCCTGCCCTCAGAGATGCACTGCACTACACTAACTAAATTCTCCCTGCCCTCTGAGCAGTAGCTACATTCTTCCTGCCATCAGAGCAGCACCGCACTACACTGTCACATTCCCCCTGCCCTCAGAGCAGAAGGTACATTCTTCCTGCCCTTAGAGCAGTAATACAATATACAGTAGCTACATTCCCCTCTGCCCTCAGAACCACAATACAGTATATTTTCCTTGCCATTAGTGTAGCACTCTTAAACTACACAGTAAATTCCTGCCTTAAGCACAAAAATAGTAATTCAAATATTGTTTAAGGAAGCACGATTTACCTCAAAGAACACAGTACTACTGCCCCATTTATCTCTATGGAATCTTTTAATACGTTAGCTAACTGGGTTTGCTATTGTGCACAATGTTCAGTTAAGCTCAAATATCTCAAAAATATAAGGATGCCAAGTATGGGGTTGCATGTAAACATGTAGCTAACATAGCTACCAGTCAACATTCTGTGATATTTCACTGTCATTACAATTAGTTAATATTGATATAGCTAACTAATCCTCAAATGCTCTTCACTTGCAGGTTCTCCACCAAATCAAGCTAGTAAATTTATATTTTTGTCTGTTAAATGTTACCAAAGGGATGCTTACTAAATAAGATAAACTCAGCTAACCAAATAAAAAAGAAAAAAATCTTACTTTTTGTGAAAGTTTCTCAGCTGCACAACCACAATCTTCCACTGCCAGAGAATGTTTTTTTTTTCCCCACTACAATTTGTCCCATCTGCCAAGTAAAATTACTGGTATATATCAATGTACCCAAGCAAAAGTAAAAAGTAGTGCATTTGAAATCTACTCAGAGTAAAAGATACTTAGTTACTTTTTTAACAGTGTGTTTGTGTGTGTGTTTTCTGGAGGATCCTGAAATCTGCTGCACTCACAAAGCAAAAGCCCATCAGAATCAGACTCCATTCGCATGCACACGCGTCACCAAGCCGCTGGACTGTAAGGCCTGATACAAATATCAAATTTATTTTGATGACACATCTTATATCTTCCAATTTAGGGGATGATTTTATAGGGGGAGTAGAAGTTTGGCAATGCTATGTTGACAGCTGCTGAAATTGTAAACACGTGTCCTCAATCTGTACTTCAGTGTATAGTCTTTATTATTATTTTTTATTTATTTTTGAGATATTATTGATAAAAAAATAATCCCTTGTTCTACACCAACCATTAAACAAAATAGTATTCAGGGTATTAAATGTAATACAACTAATGCTTTGGCGCTGTTCTGGTGTTTGGTGTGAAGGAAATCTAAACTTTAACACTTTTTTTTTTTTTTTCACTTTTTTGAACAGAAACAACAGGAAGCACTAGTGTAATATGCTGTGCCAGTGGTCCTTTGTGACGCGCGTGCATGCAAGCAAATGGAATCTGATTCTGACAGGGCTTGTGACCCAAAATCCTTTGGAAATTTTCAGATTTCATGATGCCTTGCACAAACTTGACATCCAGTGCCAGAGGGAGCAAACCTTTGCAACTCCACCATATTTGACTTTAGGTACTGTGTTCTTTTCATACAGAAAACATCTTTTCTGACTATCTGAGATGAACATTTGCCCAGAGAACCTGGCAGTTATGCAATACACTTGATTGATAATTATCTTGATGATGTAAAGGACACTTGATGATGTGTTAAATGACATTTTTTAAGTACACTGAGGACCATATGGTTATATTTATCATGGTAGCATGACAGTTTCTTATGCAGTGCCTGCCAACTAAGGGCTCAGCTGTTATGGACATTCATAATTGGTGTCCAGCCTTACCCTAGATGGACTTGTATTTATCATTTCCTGAGTCATTTCATAGTATTAAGTATTGTATATGATAAAAGACAGATCTTATTTGTAATTCGGCTTGGAAGAAAAGTATTTTTGTGTTGCTTGACAAATGCCTCATTTTGTGAAAGTTTTGTCTTGCAAACATTGCCACCAGTGCATCCAACAAATGAGCAAAACTGCAACAGAAATGTAATGAGGTGAATCTACCAGAAGAGGGCAGGTTTAATCTAGATTTACTTTAATGAGATGGGTTAATGACTGCCTCTCTGTCACACACTGATAGAAGACTTCCTGTTGATGACTCCTGCTCAAATGTTTCTAGACCACTTATCTGCTATCCATTTCTAGCATTCGCTACACTCTACATCTGCAACTTCCTATTTGTAGCATCTGTTATTCTGATGTACCAACACATTGAGATATGACTGGACTAATTCAGTTCTTTTTCTGTTTTTGAGGTAGATTGCCACTGTCACATTTGGCTTGCTCATGTAGGGTTAATTTTTGTTTGTTTTAATGGTGCAATATCTGACATTTTAGACATTAATATAGTAAGAAACAACTAATTCAATTTTAAATATATAGTGTAGTAAAGGTGTTCTGAGCTGAGAATGAAGTCCTCATGTGTGTGCTGTTCTCTGCTCCTTTGTTATTGCCAGGCTGACCACACTTTAACATCAGTCATGCCATGTGGAAACTTTGGCCTGTCCCACATTTAGTTTTGCCATCCACAAGAGCCAACAGTGTGACCAGGGTACAATATTGTATATGTAAAATGGCAGAGTACATTACTAAATATTCAGAAGAAAGGAACCATTCAAATATTCCTCCACCAAAAACAAGCTTGTGCTAAAAATGCATCCTCACAGAGGAAAATAGAAAAAAAAAAACAATGATGGACTGGCTTTTATGAGATGGAGAACCCTAAGAGCATTTCAACAATTAAAAATCTTTGATGTTGAATGTTTGTTTATTTAGTAGCTTCTTCTTTACATATTGCTGATTCCACACTAAATGGTTGAACTCGTTGACTGGACCAAAATCACAAGCAACTGCACATTACCTTCTCATAATGATGCAGTATTTTCTTTTCCTTTTTGTACTCTACATAGTGTACTATTGTGCTGTTTAAGGAAAAGAAGAATATACACACACACACACACACACTATGGAGTATTTTTAAATTATTCTTTTTTTTTTTTTTTTTTGAGGCAATTTGCAGGCTGATTACTTGAAGTCAAGTAAATATATTTAAATTTGATAAGATTAAATTTGTAGATTAGGACATTTCAGTTTTTATAACAGATATTCTGAAAAATTTAGTCTTTGTAAAGTCTTTACAGGCATTAAACACAGCAAATAATTATAATCACTGCTATATTTTGTATGGTAATTATTATTAATAATAATAATAACAATGATAACATTAATCATAAATAATATACAAATCAATTGTTTTTTTTAATCAACTCAGCTTACTAAAATATTAATTTAAGGCACATTCCTTAAGTCAGGATAATAAACTGAAATTCAATTTAACAAAAAAAAAAAACACTATAGGAGCTCCCTCATTTAGGACTTCTGATCTGACATTTACTCTGACGTAGGAGAAGTCTTTACAGCCCTAAAAACTAGCAAACTTCCAAATCTCTCTTCATTATCTGAACACTGGATTCACCACAATTTTTCTGTGCTCTCTGATTGTGTTTTTGTCCATGTTGGGTAAGTAAATGTAGATGCCCTCTTTCTACATGGTGCCATAAACATCTCATGTTGGTGTCTTAAATGTTATGTTATGTAAACAATGTTTTCATTGTTCTGAGGTGTCTGGAGTAGGTCAGTAATCAATAAATGTGCATGTCAGTTTATCCTTTACACAAAATTAATGCAAAGGGTTTTTTTTATTAATGAATTTTTATTCATTACAGGAAACTCTTTTTCACAGTCAATAAAACCCCTGGAGAACAATATCCATGCTCATGAAGATAAGACAGTTATCCTCTCCTTCAAGTATGAGGGTGTTGTGACTAAACTACAATGGTATCGACAGTTTCCTGGATCCAGGCCAGGGTTTCTCCTATATATTTATCCAAATGGAGACTAAAGTACACCTCTTCCTCCTCGTATCTCTGCTGAAGTGTATAAGAATAAAAGCCAGGTGATCTGTTGATCTCATCTACTGCAGTATCAGACTCTGCTTTCTACTACTGTGCCCTGAATCCTACCCAGCTTCACTGTACAACAATTATGTTCATAGTCCAATCAGAACATTCCAGCCCACAATGTTATAACCAACACCTCCAGTCCAGAACCGTTCATAAATAGTTAGTGAACTATAATCTGGTGTCAATAAGTTATTGGGTACTTCTTTTTGTTTTGATGGTCTAGATGTTTCAAAGGTTTTTTTAAGCCAACAAGTTCAGGTAAATTCATATTTTAGATATTTTAGAGCTGAATGTAAATCAAGTCAGAATATTAAAATGTATTCATTCATTATCTGTAACCGCTTATCCAGTTAAGGGTCGCGGTTTAAAATTTAGCTTAATTTAAACAAAACAAAACTTAAATGTGCTTCCTTTATATAATTTCTCTGTTTCTAAACAGATACTCTGATAAACATAGGAGAAGCATTTCCAGGAGTCAATAATTCTTACAAATGCAGTCAATAATTCTTACAGCATGTACGCTTTATGGTGAGATGATTTCATTTTTTAAATTAAATAAAAATGGTAAATATTCCCTTGATACATATTACCCTTAGATCAATACATTTAAATGTTTAACAAAAAGAAGCAAACAAACATTAAATTTGGTGCCCAATTATAAACAGTTTATCCCCTCCAGCTCCCCTTACAGATTAGAATTCAAGTAATGTAATAACATAATTTTGGGAGTAGGACCACGCCCAAACTCATCCTCTCAGCCCTATATATATCCTGCGAATTCATATAATTTCCGCGTCAGACAACTTGCTTCATTTAGTTCAGGAGATGGATGTCGACTCGACTGCTTCACTACGTCAGCTCGTTCCTCCGCGCTGGGTCATTCCCCATATTCTGAGCCATGTTCGGCCATTATCAACCACCGAGCCTCCTGTTTTAAAAAACTTGCTCCCACCTCCACCCCGTCTCCACCCTTTTCTCATATTCATTTATCAAACGGTGGGGGGGCTTCATATGCATTCATAAGCCACACTTTACTCCTCCTTCTGAGTTTACCTCGCCATTTCAGCCTCTATGGGCGTGGTCCATAGTAGCAAAGTACTGATATTAATCCCTGAAATCTTAGACATTTACTCTGCCAAATGTAGGAGGAATCTTTACAGGCTTGAAAACTAGCACCTAAATCTCTCCTCATTATCTAAACACTGGAGCCACCAAGATGTTTCTGTGCTCTCTGATTGTGTTAATGTCCATGCTGGGTAAGTAAAGGTAGTTGCTTTAATTCTATTAATATATGGTACCATCATCAATATCTGCCACATATTTGGTGTTCTTAAACTATATATTTCTTTCTTCTGAGGTGGTTGGAGTATATCAATAATAAATTAAGTCGCATGTCATTTTGTATTATATACAAGTTTCTTCCAAAGTGATTCAGATTTTTTCTTTTTTTAAATTTATTACAGGAAACTCTTTTTCACAGTCAATAAAACCACTGGTAAACCCAGTGCATGCTCACGAAGATAAGACAGTTATTCTTTCCTGCAAGTATGATGGTGATGTTACTAATCTACAATGGTATCGTCAGTTTCCCGGATCCAGGCCGGACTTTCTTCTATATATTTATCCGAATGGCGAAACTAGCAAGCCTCTTCCTCCTCGTCTCTCTGCTGAAGTGCATAAAAAAAGCATTGTGGACCTGGTGATCTCCTCTGCTGCAGTACAAGACTCTGCTCTCTACTACTGTGCCCTGCAGCCCACAGTGACAGGAAACCCAGCTCCACTGTACAAAAACTCATTTCAAATTCCACTAAGCACATTCCTGCCCACAATATTATAACAAACATTCTAACATGGGGCATCTCTTGTGCCAAACAGGTCATAAATGGTCAGGGCACTATACCCTGGTGTCAAAAATTTCTTAGGTCATTTTGTTTATTTCTTCTGGTTATTCCACCCTGTAACTTTTCTGTATCTGCTGTCAACCCGGTTATATAGACGTAAATATTTAATATTTTAGTAACATCTAAATGCACATTCATTCATTGTCTGTAACCGTTTATCCAGTTCAGGTTTGCGGTGGCTCCAGAGCCTTCCCGGAAACACTGGGTGTGAGGTGGGAACACACCCTTGAGGGGGTGCCAGTCCTCCACAGGGCAATACACACTCACACCTATGGACAGTTTTGAGTTGGCAACTCACCTACCAACATATGTTGGTAATGTTTGGATCGTGGGAGGAAACCAGAGCACCCTGAGGAACCCCACAGGGAGAACACACCAAACACACCAAACTCCTCACAGACATTCACCCAGAGCGGGACTTGAACCCACAATGTCCAGGTCCCTAGAACTATGTGACTGTGACACTCCCTGCTGCGCCACCGTGCCACCCTCACCCTCTCATCCTGAAGACATTCATGTTTCTCTTTTTTTTATGTTTTGGTACACTATATACCAAGATGTTTCAAAGATTTTTTGAGTCAAATTAATTGAGTTCAGTTAAACTCATATTTTAGATATTTTAGAGCTGAATATAAGACAAATCAGAATTGTTAAATTAAACTCAGTTTTAATAAACAAAAGTAAATGTGCTGCCTTTATGTAATTTCCTCTGGCTTCAGTTGCCATTTAGGACATGTGATCTAAATTTCTCACTTTTTTATAACAGATAATCTGACAAACATATGATAAGTCTTTACAGGCTTTAAATGCAGTTAATAATTCTTACACTGATGTATGTTTTATGGTGAGATAATTTATTTTTTTAACAATATAAACAGTAAAATGTTCACATAATGCACATTACCCTCAGAACAATATATCTGAATGAAGTTTAACAAAAACAAGTAAAAACTAAATATGGTGCCCCATTATAAACTGTTTATCCCCTCCAGCTCCCCTTGTAGATTAGAACGATGGATCTTAATCTCTCTAATGTTAGACATTTACTCTGACAAATGTAGGAGGAGTCTTTACAGGCCTGAAAACTAGCACCTAAATCTCTCCTCATTATCACAACACTGGAGCCACTAAGATGTTTCTGTGCTCTCTGGTTGTGTTAATGTCTATCATCAGCTTTATCATAACACCAATAATCCACATATTCTGAACCAGCGACGAAGATTTAACATGTCGCTTATCATTTAAGGATTGTGTGTAACACCTTAACAGAGGTATAATAAATGCAGTGTTGTTTATTATTTTTTATTATTATTGCTGTATTGTGAAGACAGGTGATGGAAAAGAATCTCCGCAGACACAGTTAAAGGTGTAAATCAGCGGCGATTGCTCCAAGACTGCAAGGGAAGCTCAACTTCCCCTAAAATGTAAAAAAAATAAGTGATAAAATATATACTGTTGTGTGTACGTGTCATTGAATAAATATGCACTACAACGCGCTCAACTTTTGTTCAGAATCAGCTTCTTATCACTGGTAAAGACGCGGCTTTCTTCTCAATCATTACCGTAGCTTCAGTGCTTTAAACGGTGTCGACGCTGAGCGTCCACAGAGTTCAATAGCGAAGCAGCGAAGTGCAGCGAAGTGCAGCGAAATGAGACGAGTCATTGGATAAATGCTGGGCTTTGTCCCGCCCATCGGACGCTCAGCGTGTCTGGGGGTCTATGGGGCAGTGGCTGGCCCGGACGCTCAGTTTCTTCATGATGATTGGATGATCTGTCTGAGGCTGTATCCCTTTTTGATTGACAGAGAAATGAGCAAATCAGCAATCCTTTGGTGTAAAGATCCGTGGGAGCACAGGCGGACACACTTCACATGAGCCAAGGCCGTTTAAGCAGCCTAGCTCTGCTGGCCATTGAGAGGACACTAGTCAAGAATTTAGGTATAAATAAACGGACACATTTTATGATGTAGGCCGAAATTGAGCTTCCCCTCCTTCAAAGACCAGCATCCGCCACTGGTGTAATTACATCTTTATTTACAGAAACAATATTACGGGTTCTTAAGGATCCCGTGGGAGAGATGTTCAATTCATTCTCTCTCTCTCTCTCTCTCTTGGCTAGGACCCCGATCTATATGGTTTCTTTCTCCTTCCAAATATGGTGAACGTAAAGTTTGGTCTACATTTGTAGTGAAGTAGTGAAGGCACTCTACCAGTAGAGGGCAGGTTTAACCTGTTCAAAACACATGTTGGTAGGTTGACTGGCTCTGTGAATCTATATAAAAGTGTGATGGACTAGCACCCTATCAAGGTGGTTTCTGACTTGTGCACAGTGATTGGTAGACTCCGGGCACACTGCAGCCCTGAATGCTATGAAGAGTAAGAATAAGAGTAATAAGAGTAAAGGATGAATGTTTCACAGTTTAATATGTTCAGCACACACTGGCATAATCTTATGAGATTTAAACACATTTATAATCCCAGTTTTGATTGTCTAACTGGAATTAATTTTACACAGTTGTATCCCATATGCAACAGCAAATGGTTTTAAACCAATGGGAATGAAAATTTCTTGATTAAGCAGTTTTACAGAGAGCATAAGTTGATGCTTGGAGTATCTCTGCCATCACCAAAAATTCCTGTCTTGACCCTATTAGAGATCTTGGGTCATAGACCGGGACCAGGGTTGCCCATAGTTTTGGTTTATGACACTCACTGGATGCTTTTCCAATCTCAGTTGGGGGAATTGGAGATTTCTAGATGGCCATCTAGATTCTTAATATTCTAAATCATGTCAAATTTCTTTTATTAGAAATAAATGTACATTAATCATACTACACTACATTTGTAGTACAACTTGAAAGGTGGCTAGATTTAAGCCCCACCATAGGCAGATATTTTACTCAGTTACAACAATAAAGTATTACAGTGCAATGATACAAAAAAAATAATAATAATAATAAAAATACATATTACACTTGTAGTGGAGGATGGATCCAGATCAAGAAATGAAAAAATAAGACTCTGACTCTCCGTTCTCTTTTACATAAAAGGAGAAGACGGGACCTGCATTCCACAGAGTGTGCATGCTGAAAGACTACGCACCCCCACACGCCCACACACACCTATATCTGATAGCCAGAAGGCTAAGCAGAACACTTTTCAGTGACCCCCAGGATGACACTGAGTGGTCCTCTTCAAACTTTATGATGACCAGATGACTAATAAACCCAAAAAAGGCACTCACCAGAGCCTTGGGAACGGGAAAATAAACTCACTTAGGGGGAAGACCCCAGGACCCCCCCGAGCATCTTTATCACCCTCAGCGTCAGACTGTCAAACAGCTTATCTTATCGCAAAATCAGCAGATGGCCCCGGGACTGGCTAATGGTGACTTCGCAATGCGAGTTCAAACCAGCCAAACAGTGTGGACCAACAGTGCCCCCAAGTGGACATTTGCGAAATCATATGCCACCCTAATCACCTTCTCCCGCTCCCTCAAAAGAGAATCATCTCGGACGCATATGTTTCTGCTGAAACTAAGCATGTATTATGCAATGTGTTATTAATGTTATCTTCTGTTATTCTCAGGTGATTGTCTACTAACTAACCGAGTGATGTGAATTAATGTTTTAATCACGAAGAAAAATTCCTGTCTCAATTTAGAAACATGAATTAATCTCTAACATCTATAATAGCTGATATATTTACTATATATATATATATATATATATATATATATATATATATATATATATGATAAAAATACTCCAGTATACTCATTATGACATATTCAAGTATGTATGAAGTATTAATTCATTGAGGTTATATATTCGCCAAAAAATGAGTGATCTTTTTCTTTCTCTGGAACTTGAGACAGTCACGTGGACTCCCCAAACCCAGGAACCAATCAGAGGACGGAAACCTCCCAAATGGGTGTGACCGCGCCACCTATGAAAAAGGGAGTCACTCTCCCTTGCTCGCCCTTACTCTTCCCCTCGCTCTCTCCTTATGCCCTTGTTTTCTTGACGCGCTTGTCTCTTGTTTTGTTTTTTTTGATGCTCTCTCTTTTTGTTTCTCTCTACGCTGATGGAGCCGACTCTTGCAAAAGACTCTTAAAAGAAGACAGACCTTCATGCAAACTAACAGGGGACGCCTTGTGTCAGTTAGCATTGCAATACAGAATTAAAAGTGTAACAAGGTCGATTAATCGTCAGTAATCTTGAACTTTCAACTTTTTAATTTGTGTTCGTTGTTTGTAGCCCAATCCAAGTTTAATTTTACGAATGATCAAAGCAGGTGAAACTTATTTTGGCCAGAATAATAGCCACCGCTGAAATTAGTTGAAAATTTTGAAATTAGTATTAGTTATTTACTTCGGAGTACATTGCTTCTGAGGATCAGAGGAAAACAGCGCACTTCTTTGCAACGTTCTCCCTCACTCTGGGAAAAGCCAGCCAGGCCAGCAGTTCTCTGTGAAGGGAATCCCCCGACTGACGTCACACCGTCTAAGGACGCTGAAAGTGGCTGACTCATCCTGGAGGAATCTCCTCCCTTACAAGCCTACCTTCAGCTGTGACAAGCCAAGAACCGGAAGAATGGAGATTGCTGATCTGCTGGACCCATCGGCTTGGTTACAATAACGACAAGCGTAAGCAAGCAAGTAAATTCCTCATGTTTAGAAGCTGATGTCGACTGAAATTTCTTGATAAATTTACATACTAATTAAATCATTTAGCAAAACATTATTCACAAGTCATATAGCCTAGCAAATTATTAAATTTGAACTTGTTTCACCTGTGTTGATTCCGTGAGATTTTGATGATTTTGCTATGTTTATGAACTTATTATAATTCCTCTTAATAAACTATTTCCATTATTTGAAATAATGGTGTGTGGAGTTTGTTCCTGAGAGTCTGAAAATCCTGAGAACTCATCCCTAGCCTTGACAGTATTTCAAACTCTGATAAATGATTAATATTGTTGTTATCTAAATTCAGTAATAATAATAATTATAAGTGATAATCATCATTAAACATAACTAAGTCAAATACTGTTACTACGCTACACACTTTTTACTTCATATTTATGTTTGACTTTAGCAAATCATAGACCTGGACCTCAAAGCTTTTGTTCAGCAAATGTTCACATTGACATCCAACAAATCAAGTTATTATCTGAAATGTAGAAAAAATCCATTTGCCTTTTAATATTTATTTGAAAATACACAACAATATGGTGCCTGCGATTTTACCTAGCTAAACCCTGACGTTAAACTTAAACATAATCACTAGTCATGTAAAAAATGTCACATCATCATCATACCAAGCTGACTTGGGAACAGTTTCAAGTTTGAGCTAAAGAGTTTTAAGAAACCTCATTTCAAAAGAACAGTGACCTCCGAAGCATTTCTTTGTAAATGTGCATTACATATTCTGCTGGAGTAAGTAATATTCTCTTCATTATAACAAAAAAAAAAATGTAGCCAACAGGAGATTTTTGGGAAAAATAGACATGCTTTTTGGTGCCTTTTGGAAATGCCTTTTGGAACTACCCATCACAGCCAGTCCAGAACTTCAACTGGTAGACTGTAGTACCAAGTGTCCAAGACAGATAACACAACCCAAGCAGACATGATGTTTTACATCAAATGCAGTAAACAAATATCATGTTTATAATATTAATATTTAGAATTGTGGGTAGGTTGCAGTCACACAGCTCCAGGGGCCTGGAGGTTGTGGGTTCGATTCCCGCTCCGGGTGACTGTCTGTGAGGAGTTGGTGTGTTCTCCCCGTGTCTGCGTGGGGTTCCTCCTACAGTCCAGAAACACATGTTGGTAGGTGGATTGGTGACTCAAAATTGTCCGTAGGTGCGAGTGAACGTGTGTGTGTGTCTGTGCTGCCCTGTGAGGGACTGGCGCCCCCTCCGGTGTGTGTTCCCGCCTTGCGCCCAATGATTCCAGGTGGGCTCTGGACCCACCATGACCCTGAACTGGATAAGCGGTTACAGATAATGAATGAATGAAAGAATTGTGGGTAGGGGAGGACAGTACATCCTAGAACCTGTTCTTGTCATAAGGAAGTCAACCTCAAACAGACAGTTTCTGAATACACAAAGTTAATCTGAGCTTTCACAAGGCACCCATGAAACAAAAAGAAAAAAAGTATATTTCTTGTTTATGAGAAACAGTTAAAGGAGCTAATTCAGCACTGTTTAAAATGTGGTTTATTGAATATCAAGGAAGAGATGAAGGAGTTACCGAATGAAGGATCTCAGATAACACTAGATTTGGATTGTGCTAATGGCTGCATTTATAGGAGGCAAACTCAGCTATGTCTCAGGGATTCCAAGGGGGCTGGAAACCTACTTTTGGCAGCTTCATTGTTTTCACTGGAATTTATTCATTCATTCATTGTGTGTAACCACTTATACAGTTCAGGGTTGTGATGGGTCCGGAGCCTACCTACAATCACTGGGCACAAGGCAGGAACACACCCTGGAGGGGGCACCAGTCCTTCAAAGTGTGACACACACTCACTCATTTACTCACACCTATGGACCCTTTATTTTGAGTCACCACTCCACCTACCAACGTGTTTTTGGACTGTGGGAGGAAAATGGAACACCCGGAGGAAACCCATGCGGACATGGGGAAAACACACCCACAATCCACAACTTCCAGGTCTCTGGAGCTGTGTGACTGTGATTGCTATTTTGAACCTTAAATCAGTAATTAGAGACAAATGTTTTTCCAGATGAAAGAAAAGTGCACTGTTAACTCATGTTAATTAACATGAAAATGAGAGGAATAGAAGTTTTGCTCTGTGGAGATAAAATATTATTATGCCAAATATTGTACAGTCATATTAGTAGAGCTACACAGAACCAAAAATAGGACTAGGAAACTAAACACTGAACATGGACGCAAAACACTGAACATGGAGGCTAAAAACTGAACAAGAAAGCTAGATACAGACCCAAGGTGACCAAACAAGGAACATGAGACGAAACAGAACAAACAGACAAACTTGGGCATAGATCTACAAGACAGGACACCAGACAAGATACACCTGTGAGCTAATCAAGACACTAGAAAGGGAAGAGTAATCACATGATTAGCGGGAACATAAGGACAGGTAGATCACATGACAAGGATACATCCAGGAACCAAAACAGAACAGAGGGCATGCAAGAAACAGAACAGAACCACAACAAAAACAGCAGAAACACCAAACAGAACAAGAATCAAAGAAACCAAAATACACAAAAAAATCACAAAACAGGTGTGTAGTGGATATGATGAATGTGTATTAATTTCTAATAAGAAATTGTGACTTTCTGAAGATGTGATTTGATATACCCAAACTTTAGCTTGTTTCAGAGACATCTCCTCACTAGCAGATGTAAAGTGAGATAAACCTCCAGAGCAGGCCCATAAAACCCCCTCCAAAGACCCTTTTTATGACTTAAGGACCCCCAGGGTCAAGAAAAGAATGCAGAGGGTCACAGAGACTCAATCTTGATTGAAACTCACAATGCCCCCTTCCACCTTTAAAGACTGTTAACTCTAAAAAGACTCAAACATCCCAAAGTTCTTACATGGAAAAAAAGTTGTATATGGGCACAACTGTTTGAAATTAATCCCGTTTTGACAATCAAAATAGGTGGAATTAATTTACATGTGTTTAAAATCATTTTTGTTTATATGAATTTATGTAGAACCAAGGTAGTCACATACTATGTGTTTAGTTGGTTAATAATTATATAGAACATGGTTGTCTTTTTCTTAATGATATTACTTTGTGTTAACATATAATCTTTTATATTGCAAAGTATTCACTCAGGGATGGTCAAGTCTTTGTCTTGTCAAGTGTCATAAATTCTATGTGATGCCACTCCCAAGGTACAGGAAACAGCCAATCAGGAGCAAGAAAAGCTCCAATTCTCCCTCATTGAGAACGAATCAGGTATTCGGGGCGGGTTTTCTAAACTCTGGTTAAAAACCTGTGGCGCCAAATGACACAAGCTTTTCAAGTTTTTGAGCCTTTTAAGCTTTTGCCCCTTTCCTCCACAGTTCGACTCTTCACTTCAAGGCTCTAGATACTTGGGGCATTGTCTCTTTTAGCCTTTTTCAAGGTTAAAGGAGTAAAATGACCTGAGTTTTTGAAATGACTCTGCAGGCGTCAGACTCATGGCTTTCTTAAACAGTCTTGGACCTTTAAAGCGTGGTCCAGATAGAAACTACCGATTAAGAAAAGCTATAGTTTAACCCTAGCAAAATTTCAACGCCACACCCAGAGCATGAAGGCAACCTTAGACCTCTGACCCTCCAAACGACGACAACGCCACGAAGAGGACAGCTGCACGCACCCTCAGAATGACCTTCTGAGATGCGGAAACCTGCCCAGGAGAGACCTGCATGGACGTGTCTCTCTCTCACAAGGCGGCAGATCAGCGACGACGGAAAAAAAAATACAGAGACCTTCAGAACACCACCAGCTCCGACAGCTGCGTCTGAAAGCCTCGGGAGAAAATGAATGCCCGCGGTTGCAACCTACAAGGCCCGCGTCTGCAATCCTCCAGGAAGTCGTGCCGGAAGGCACCATCAGCGACATGCTCCCTGTCTATCTCCAGATACGTAAGGTCACATGGTCTCATGTCTCTCATGGCTCATGGGTTGGTACTGAAAGTTTGCTGGGATAAACAATAGCCTTTCTTAGACCTTAGGGTAATAATTATCATAGAGAAATTCCCTCATATATTAATCTCCCTGTTCCCTCATCTATCGCTGTAATCCATTTCATTATATGAATGTCTAATTAATATTCATTATTTGATATTACAATTAATAAACCAGTTGTGTGATAAAACCAATCCTTGGTTATTTGTTTGTGTGTGCACCTTTCTTGTATGGAATTATAACTTCTAGTTCAGATTCCATTTCAGAGTCAAGAACCCACGGCAGGTCAATAAGCATAATTCATTAATAATAGTTAATTCTAGCTAATTCTGCTGTATAATATGTGCAGATGACCTACTTGTCTAAGCTAAAATTAAGACAGGTAAGGACACTACATATTAGTTAATGGCTCCCAAACATGGAACTTAGCAAAATGAATTAAATAATTAATTATTAATAAAATAATAATTAATTATCAGTGACTCCGCTATGTAGTGCTAATGCCACCACAATGCGTGCATACTACTTCCACTACAGGTGTCATTTCAAAGCAACATTAAACAACAGGCAACCTGAGAAATGGTCCACAAAACCTGTCAAAGGTCAATTTGAGAAGCCATAAACCAAATGGGCCCGGGCCACACTGGAGATAGGTCTGCACAAGTTGCAGCACAAGGTACCAAAGCTGAGAGACAGAAATCACCTAATACCTCCTTGTAAGGGTTGATCATTCTGTCACGTTGTGTGGGGGGAAGCAAGGAAACAGGAACAGAGATGGAGGTAAGTGTAGAAGGCTTTATTAGATAGACTGCGACAAGGAGACAAACAGATTAACAAGGGAACTAAGGCAGAGCTACACAGAGGACTTAAGGGCTACACAGAACCAGACACAGAGATGCTAAACAGGGAAAACTTGGGCATTGAAGTAAGTAGACAAGACAGAAACAGACAAATGACCAACCATCAGGAAACACAGACACGGGCCATTAAAAGACACCCAGACAAGATACATCTAGGAACCAATTAAGATATGTGACACTAGAAACATGAGGGAAGAGTAATCACATGACAAGATGGAACATGAGGACCAAGTATTTGTTACAATTTGTGTAGTGGATATATTTACGTGGTGGACATTTATCATTTAGTGTCTCAACTGTGATATTGAGGGGATTAAAAAAAATCAAGAAACACTGTATGATCCACTCGTACCAGTGCAACAGACATTAACACATCACCATCACAGTATTGTCTCTAAACCACTGAAAATGACCCAGCACCTAAATCATAGCTGATCTGCGGGTGTCCTTACCACTGAAGAAAGAGAGCAAGGAAAGCAGGCAGAGTAATAGACAGGCTGTATTAATCTGCAATTGTAGAACTACAAAGTGCTCCAGCATGGTCAGAGCTTGGAGAGTGGACAATGATAATGATAATCATAATGTTATGGCTAACTGATGTAGCTTTTATTTATTTATTTTTTAACTAAAAGCTTTTAACTCCTACAACATGCACTAGTGCAGTCTCAGTCATTCTTACATTCTACTAATGCAATTTTCTTAACAATCAGAAGGTTAAACTAATTTGTACCTATTTAATATGGATTCCATCTTATTGTTGGGATTACACAATTAAATTAAATGACACCCACAATTTTATTGAATGATTTAAAGCTTAATTACTTTAGACCAACCTAATTAATTACTTTTTTAATCATAACAGATTTGTAAAAAAAAATAAGTAGAATAAGTAGAAATCCTAGAGACATTAAGGCTCAACTTTCATTTTAAAAAGTCCCAATGAACTCTGATCTAAACATTCATTCATTTTTTGTAGCCGCTTTTCCAATTCAGTGTCGCGGTGGGTCCGGAGCCTACACAGAATCACTGGGAGCAAGGTAGGAACTCACCCTGGAGGGGGCGCCAGTCCTTCACAGGATGGACTAATCTAAACAGAACACAACAATTCAATACCATCCCTTTTAGGTCTCCATAAATGTGAGATTGTTGCGGTAAGGGCAATTTTTACATTTTTAAAATAAAATATGGCTAAATAAAGTGCAACTGTTTTAAAGACACATTAATTATTTAAATGTAAAGGGCCAATTTCAGTCTAAAGGGCCAGTGTTACTGCAGGTTTTCATTTCAACCAAACAGTTACTCACAATGATTAAACAGTAGAATCAAAAGTGCTCCTGCTTTATGGGAATGAAAATATGCGGCCTTTATGGATACATTTGCTGACCACTGATTTAGATGGTTTATAAACATGACAAACCTGTCTAGAACACAAACATGAACAAGCTTGACAAAGCTGGTTGACCAGCATGATCAGCAGAAAATTCAACATAGATTATTCTGGTCAAGAGTAGGCTACAAGCAAAAACTGTTTTTCAGCTGGATTTTCAGCATGGCTGTTACATACAATTGCAAAATGCATATACAAACCTGTATATTATTTACATAAGGAAAAGTTTACTGTCAAATTTAACTTAAATTACTGTTACAGTCACCACAGTAATTACAGTTAATTTTAGCATCAGTTAACAATTTGCATCGTTTCATCCTTCTGTTCAGGTATGATGTGCGAGTATGTCAAATTGAAGTGCATCATGAATTTGGATTTAGTTGAACCTCAATTGCCTCTTTACTCTGTATAAGTACACACACCTTATTTAATCACAGATTAAGAATCAGCATCCTGCCTTACCAGAAGTTTACTGAGAAGAGTTATACTCACTGATAAGAGAAATGCTGACTACCACTTGTGGAAGCACATTTGTGGAGGCACACTGACTCTAATCACAAACTTGCCAGCTATAAATTCTACTACCATGGCTATGTTTCAGGAGGGGATGAGTAATTTTGATATACCTTGCCACGTGACGTCAGATGCAGGATTAGAAAATAGAGATTCATGCAAGATTCATGATACAGCAAAGAGGTGTCAGAAAGGGAAGTGTTATTTTGTCGAGGAGTATACATAATCAGCACATAGAGAGACTGTGGGCTGAATTGAATTTGGGCCATACGTATTACTACAAGGATCTGTCCTTTTTCTGGAACTAAATACATTGCCATTTCTGCTACAGATCTGTTCGCTTTGCATTTTGTTAATTTACCAAGAATTGATTTTGTTTCTTCAGCAATGGAATTACTGTGGCCTAAGAACAGAAGTAAGCAGGACACCATTACAGCTGTGGGCCACTAGGGTTCTGCCACACACAGGATGCTCCTGTCAATTAAGTGACAATGGAGATACATTCCAGAAAACACTAGCCAAATTAAATGGTGTTAAAAACTGAGGAGCAAACATTTTATTTGAGAGAGATAGTTGATCCCATGTTTGAAGATGGAAACAGTGGAATTGAGCACTACCTGCATGTTAGAGCATACCTTCAAGCTCAGTTAAAATGATGGTAAAGATCTTGGAGGCAATGCTCAACTGAAGGCTTCATATAGATCACAACTACAAAACTATAAACTATAAAAAACTGAAAAAATACTGCTCTCAGAAAGAATGTTGTTTACCCTAGATTTTGTTTTTAATTTGGAAACATGCAGCATGTGGTACAGGTTTTATTTAACTTTTTGGGTTAATTGTGTTTGTAGTGAAAAACATTGTAAACGGTTTCATCTTTGAAATACATTTTTTCTACACTTAAGATACATAAATAATGCCTGGAAGTCAAACAAGAGATTGCACTGTTAGACAATATTGATTTGTTCACATCTGAATAATCAAAGTGCCTTTTATAAAATGTATACAAGATGGCTATTCAATGGTTCTTTTCATATATATAAAGAAAACATTATATAATAGTAGGGTGGCATGGCGGCGCAGCAGGTAGTGTCGCAGTCACACAGCTCCAGGGACCTGGAAGTTGTGAATTCAAATCCTGCTCCAGGTGACTGTCTGTGAGGAGTTTGGTGTGTTTTCCCAGTGTCAGTGTGGGTTTCTTCCTGGTGCTCTGGTTTCCTCCCACTTTCCAAAAACATAAGTTGGTAGGTGAATTGGCGAATCAAAAAGTGTCCGCAGGTGTGTGTGTGAGAGTGAATGTGTGTGTGTCTGTGTTGCCCTGTGAAGGACTGGCGCCCCCTCCAGGGTGTATTCCTGCCTTGCGCCCAATGATTTCAGGTAGGCTCTGGACCCACCGCGACCCTGAACTGGATAAGCGGTTACAGATAATGAATGAATGAATGAATAACAGTATTCAATTAAAATATCTCCAACAAAATATCTGCTAATATTTTTCATTGTTTTGAGACATGGAAATATTAATTTTGGGTCCTTTACATTATGGTTTAATTTGATAAGAACATTGTTAGTGTAAACAGTAGCTACATAGTTTTATTTAGATTATGTACTGTTAAGTAATCCAAATGCACTAGTCTTTATAATAGCGGAGCTCTGAGCATGCTGTGTTGGCTTTATTTGAGAAGTTGAATATGTCAAAAGTTTGTCCAAACAGAGGTGGGGACCTATTAATCCCCCTATCCATAATATGAATCTACTCCAGTTTTGGCATTGCTAACAACCAAATGTAGCTACCGAGACTCATGTGACAGCAGGAAAAGGCACAGCCAATCATACTGGCCATATGTGTTATGGGGAGGTAAGACTCTAGTAGAGAACGTGATATAACACTTTCTGAACATCTAGGTTAATGAGACATTGACAGATCTTTTTTTTTTTTTTTTGTTATGAGTGTGTGAGAATACTGTGCTGTATGCATGTGTTGGCAAGAGAGTTTGCAAGCTGTTTGTGCATGTATGTGTGTGTGTGATTTATATATATATACCACCCCTCCAAGTTAGCCTAGGTGTACACCTGTATACAAGCTAAGTAGACACACGCAGCAGCACAACAAAACTGATAGCAAGCAGCTAGCAATGATAGCAATGCATGAGAAAAAACTCACTCACCACAGTTGCAGCGAGGGGTGAGGGAAGGCGTAGAGATAAAAAAAAAATCCATAAACAGATCTTGGAGAGCATGATGAGAGTTTGACGGGGAGCAGCAAGCATCCAGCAGAAGGCACAACACCTTTAAACAAACTGTAGATAATCCACCAATGAGCAGAGCTCAGAAGATACAACATGAGTAAAATCCAAGGAAAAAAATGGCAGGCAAAAATATAATGAAAAGTATAAAAAAATTATAGAAAATCCAGTGAGATCTGGCAGCTCAGATGTGCACAGTGTTCTTTCACTGGAACCAGAAACAATTGTTGTAATAGGTTAGGTTGTGTCAGAAAATTTTGGCTTGTCATTGAAAAAAAAAAGTGTAGTTTATTGTCTTATAAATATGACGAATTTATAATTCCTTTTTTTAAATTTCATATTGTTTTTTGTGTTTTGTGGGCCCAAAGATAGCGTATAGTGATAATAACCCAGCTTAGTGTTCTTAACTCACTGTCAGCCAATGCACATAACCACGATTGGTGATATTTAATAACTGTTATGCTGTTTAGGTAGCACCCTTCTTTACAATGGCCTACAATGATTATGTTATGATAGACAGCAGTCATTCCTATAGAACCCTGAAGAAGTGTGTGGAAAGAAGGCAGGGCTAAAAGTCTTCTGGTGAAACAATTGAAATTATTAACCCAATAATAATGTACCCTAAAACAGGACCATAAAACATAAAAAAGTGTTTCTTGATCCAGGTCCAAGTGGGCCACTTTAGAACAAATCATGCAAGTTGATCATATGCTTCAGTTATCACATTCAAATTAATATAACTGTGTCATTCTGTCAACACAGTGGTTCTATTTAAGCAAGGACATATAAAGCCTCTGTCACATAGGGTTTGTGTCTCTGAATTTTGACATTTGAATTTTCATACCTGACCAACAGTGTTGCTCCTTTTACCGACTCTGCCATGTCTGAGGCAACATGGCGGTGTTGTGTTTTAAAAATGGGAAATATTATACAACTATTTTATGTGGATTACACAATAAGAGTAACGAAGCACACTGAAATGGTCTCTTGAATGGAATTAACACTCTTGGGATATTAATTACTTTACTCTATGTCCAAAGGTAAAACAAATCACATCTAATTAAGGTTTAAAGGCAACATTCATGATTTTAATGAGAAAAAAAATAGTTGAGAATTTTTCCTCACCATTTCCTAGCTCTCTGCTTGCTTGAAACTGTTCAAATGTGTTTACAAAGCCCTAGATTCTGATGGCTAAAAAAACATTGGTCTTGGTTTGGTATGCCAGGCTTACTCTCTCTATCTCTGCTCATGGCAGAGCAAAGGAATCTGGAGATTTTAGACAACTCCACATTGAAAAGCAGGAACAGACACGAGTATATTGCTCTATTCCAGCTCCATATCTTCAGTTAAACTGACTTATTTTTTGTTATTGTGGATTACTGAAGGTGAATTTACCAAAATGTAAGAGGTCGGGCTGGGGCGAGGCTGCCTTAAGCCACCCCCAGTCACTGGAGCAAGACAGAGACGCTCTTAATTTGAGGCAATTAGTTCCACCTGAGCTACTTCTACTTAAGGGAAGCCAACACACACCTCAGTGCTCAGTCTTAAGTTTCTCTTTTTAGAGTGCTGCACAAGCCTGGCTGGTAATTTGATAAAGCTCCTCGCGTTTTCTCCTGGGTCTTCATTTCTCTCTATCTTCTGACTCTCCACCAGAGCTTTCCCTCTGAGGGTTTCTCTGGTTTCCCTTGGGATTCCATATTTTCTTTTCTTTACCATTTTTGGTATAAATAAATAATAAATAAGTTATTTTTTTTTGTTCCCACTCTTATTTTTTGCCAGTGACTGTGTTCTATCTTTAATTTCTTTTATCTCGTCTTGTCCCTCCCTTTTGTTTTGGGAAACTCTCGCCTTTGTTTTTTTTTTTTTTTTTTGCTCAATAATTTTGAGCTGATCAGTTTTCCCATGATATCTTAAGTTTTTCTCTCTTGTTTCATGTTGTCTTGGTATTCTTAACATCCAGAGGGGTTGGTTGTGTGTCTCTACACTTGAGGCCTGTTTCTTTAGTGCTCTGTTGGTGGCTTGCCCTGTTCCAATCCACCCCTGGGTGAGCTGCCACATTACACAAAAGTGCTACAAAAATAAACAACCCGACTTACAAATGAGTTTCTGTGGTAATTCAAACACTGAATAAAAACTATAAAAACACACCCAGAGTGGCGGGTAGCCACCCCCAGGGTCTGGAGCCTTGCTCAAGGGCACCTCAGCCATGGGTTGAGGGAGGAGGACAGTGCTGTTCCTTCACTCCCGCTGCCCCCAGTTTCCCTGTCTGTTGTGGAAATTGAACAAACAACCTTTCAGTCCTATTACCAGAATGATTCCACCTTAATGTCATGCTTCTTAACATAAACAAACCAGACAGAACAGCATTTTCCTGGAATTGCAGACATCCCTTTTGCGCCTGTATTTGGAATTAATGAAACAAATTCTGGATAAAGCATCCTCACACATTTCCTCATGTAACATCTTGCCCAACAATGTTGTTTTTCTTTTTTTTTTTTTTTTCAGATGAGCAGTGTTTACAAGTTCTAAAAAAAGAAACTAGATGCCTAGAATCAGGACAAGGTATATGATATCCATACACAGTATGATGTCTTTGTAAATATAGGATTTACATGATTTGCACACTATTGCACTCTTTATTTATATTTTACACATCATTCTAACATTTCTAGAAATTGGGTTAATATTATTAGTTTTATGCTGAGGTGTTTTGTTGGTTTAAATCTACAAGCTGAAATTGTATCTATAGAATACATCTGTAGAAGAGCATGTTCTTACATTCAGTAAAGTTGAGGTCTGAAATAAAAATACATTAAGTCTTGATTGAAATTTAACTAGATTAAATAGGCCACCATCATTTAAAGATTGCTGTGCAATATCAGCAGTCAGGAAATGGTGCTAGTAGTAGAAGAGGTGGAGCACAAAGACAATACAGCAGATGATTTCTGAGTGGATTTTTAAACTTCTCTCATTGCAGTGTTGTTAGTCTGTCAGTATTTTAGAAGATCACATCATGCTATGTGCTCATTTTATTCTGATGGCAATTGTAGGTATGTGACTGTGTATGAGCATGAACTTCTTTATTCCTGAAAAAAAAGCAACAAAGTTTGGTTTAAAATGTTGCTCTGTTTTGTTTCAGGTGGAACTTTTGCAAATACAATCAATCCATTGAAAACTGAAGAACAAATTTCTGTGGGTGACAGTGTAACTCTGTCCTGCAGCTACAGCAGCAGCAATGTATATGCTTTTTACTGGTATCACCAATATCCCTCATCTAAACTGGATTTTGTTCTGCGTATAACTCCATCAGGGAGTATTAGTGGTGCACCATCTGGCTTCTCTGCTAAAGTTCATAACAAACTGGATTTGATTATCTCCTCTGCTGCAGTATCACACTCTGCTCTTTACTACTGTGCTCTGGAGCCCACATTGACAGAAAACCCAGGTTCACTGTACAAAAACAGACTGTTTGATGAGGTGATGTGCTTTTGTTGTGGGTTTCCTGCCTGCCATTGCTGTGTTGCACAGCAAATGCATAGAAAAATGTTGTTAGTATACTTCAATACAGTTTAGCACAGACCACAACTTCAGTGAATTTTCTTTTTTTATGGAAATAATTTATGATTAATATATGCTATATCTAAAACTTATTCTTATTCAGAATATGTACTCTATGTATAACTATTCAGGCTAAATCCATTTAAGTGTGATGCCACACGTGATGTTCTGCTATTTCCGTGTCCAAACGCGTATTTGGTCACATGACACAGATTCATAATTTCACGGTTTGAATAAAGCTGAATGTCGTCCGCTCCTGCTCAGTCCCAATGTTCTAAAAAGTTGTGCTATCGATTATCTAATGTAAAGTAGCTAAGGTTTGTACAGAAAGTCACTAGATTTTGTGCTAGTTTTTTTTCTTCATATCTCACAAGAAGATCTGCAATGTCACTAAATCTAGCTGCAAATCACTACATTGGCCATACTGAGCAGAGGTTTGGACCTGGACGTGACATTCACAAGGTCAATACGTCACAACTTAACGAGCGGATAGGCTACATATTCTTTATGGTTTGGCAGTCTCAATGTTGGTGCAGTTATTTTTTTTATTTTATTTATTTATTTATTTTTTTTGCAAATATTCTTTGTTCTGTGGTATAGGCAGATTTGAGCATTTTGTTGGATGTCTTAACCTCCTAATTTCCAAATCGTTAAAAATGTCTGAGATTTGGCTTTTGCTGTCTGCATTCTTCCCCAATTTCATTGTACTGAGCCCTAAATCCTTCCTTGATGTGTGCACTATGATGAAGTTTGAAGATGTTGAATGTTTAGCAAAAGGTGGACGAGGGTTCAAATGTTCTGGTGGTCAAAGGTTTGACAGTAGAACTGTGACACCTTTTGCCTTGCGTCCCTTCACCATTCACACCTGTTTCACCGAGCAAGGCTTAATATTACAATATTTTATTAGAGTTTCAAACTGAACGCATTTTACTGTATAGACCAGTATCATTGTGAACTCTGATTAGAGTTTTATAGTGTTTTTAACAACAATTTTAGTTGGTTTTTAATCCCTTTCAACCCAGTACTCTTATGAATTGTATTTTAAACTAACTCCATTTTAAATAGATATCTTTTTAGCATATTTCTTTTACATTCCATCTTAATGAAATAACCAAAAAGCATTTTACACTTCCTCCGCTAAACTGAAGATATATAGTGCAGTTTTAAACCAAAAATAGTTATGGCTACTACAGACTTTAATCTCAGCCGACTAACCGGACTGGTACAGGTATAAGACCACATGTGCTCCATAGCTTAGCATGAGAGACTGACTTCACATTTAGCCTTAGCGTCTATCTCCAAACTTACAGACCTAAAACAGCTCTGCAGCACATTACCACAACCCCTCAAACACGAGTCCACCATTTTGACCACACACTATACTATTGGGTACTCTCAGTCATATATGATTTATCACCCAGCTTACCTGCAAAACACAGAAAATAGCAGGTTACAGGAGCTACTCGGTGTGTTATCTGCTAACCGCTACACCAAGTACTGACCGACTTGGCGGTCGGAGCATCAGCCACTGGTATATTATATAAAAATATATATATATAATATATATATATAAATATATATTATACAGTTAAAGTTTTTTACAGTGAAAGTGACCTTAGATAAAATAAAATGGGGGGCTACTATTTTCATTTATTTAACTATTCCATAGTGCCACACTCTCCCCCACAAATTTAAATGTCTCCTGACATTTCTGGTTACAAACTACATTTGCCCCCTAACTTGAACACAGTCCAGCCCACGGTCTCCAGAAGGCATTACTCTCAATGACATGAGCCTTAGTTACCTTACCGTCTCTCTGAACCAAAGTCGGCTGACCTAGAGTGTCATAACTCAGTGCCCTTGGTTTCTGACTTTGTCTTTTGGGTCGCTGTCTCTGTTAGTCTCACCTCTGTTTGGAACTGGAATGCCCATCACCACCTTACTTCTCCCTGACCTTTCAAGGTCAGTATCAAGGCTTTGACTCTGATTGGGTCTGTTCTCTTTGCTCTGTATTGGCAAATCCTCTTCTTGAATGTGAAGACTTGGTTCAGGCTGGAATGCCTCTGTCATCTCCCTGGAACAGGCCTGAGGTACCACTGGTATGTACCGCTGTAGTCATCGTCCGATGTGTCACCATTTTCTGGCTACTGCTGCAGTGTACACGGACGTCTCAACCTTTTCCTCGTAACAGTTAGAGAGTCTTTTTGGGGCTGTCATCTGTTTTTCTCCCTGTCACTTTGTAGATTTGGTTCTCCCAATAGGACTGGATCTTTGCAGGTCTACCTCTAGGAGTGAGCTTTCGGAGGAGCACTCTATCACCAGGCTGAAGATCTCTCCCTTTAACTCTCCTGTCATAATATGCTTTCCCTCTTACAGCTTCTTTGGTAGCTGTTTCAGAAGCCACGGTGTAAGCCTCCTGCATTCTGTTTCCAGCAGCTAACATAGTCATCATAGTCCATATGAGCGTAATCTTCCCGTAGCTTGAAGAGCAGGTTGACTCTTTCCAATCATCCTTCTCCTTGTCCTCCAGGGTCCGTAACATGGACAATAGGGTACGGTTTGGACTTGTTCCCTGTTGGGTAAGCCTGTGCAAACCTGGTAAAGTGATCCATGACCACTAGTATGTATGCATAGCCCTGCTTACACTTTTCCAGGTGGAGGAAGTCTATGGAGACCAGTTGGAACGGGTAAGTGGACTGGATTGGGATCAGAGGTGCACAGGTCTGCTTACACGGTTTCTTCTTCTTAAGACACTCACACACTTCTGTAACAAAGTGTTCAACTTCTTTCGCGATTTAAGGCCAGTAGAACCTGTCTCGCATCAAGTTGAGTGTCCTTTCCACTCCCAAGTGGCCCATGTCTTCGTGAAGCTCTTTGAACACTAGGGGACGATAAGCTTTAGGCACCAATAGCTGCTCTCTGCAGGTTGTTTCACGACGCAAGACCCCACTTTGGTCGACGTGAAGCTTCAGCCACTGCCTGAGCAGTGCAGCTACTGCAGGAGGCTCAGACTTCACCTCAGCCCTACTTGGTCTTTTACTCTGTGACTTGTACCAGAGCACTCTTGACAGGACTTCATCCGCTTCCTGGGGTGTGCGAATCTGGTCTGGTGTAAAAGGCTGGGAACTGTTAGACTCTTCCATCAACTTCAGAGCACCAACTTGGATAACACCAATACCTCAAGAAGGATCTCTCTGCTCCACCACTGACACCATAGATGCGCTTATAGCTTCCTGTCCCACTTCAGCTGTACAGCTCTTCATGTAGCTGTCAATGTCCAGTGGCATCCATGACAGCCCATCAGCATCGGCATTGGTCTTACCTGGATGGTAGCAGATGGTGAAGTTATAGCTGGCCAGTTCTGCAACCCATCTGTGACCTGTGGCGTTGAGCTTTGCAGTCGTGAGCACATACGTTAGCGGCTTATTATCTGTATATACCACAAATGATGGAGCATGGTACAGATAATCCCGGAAATGGTCACAAATGGCCCACTTCATTGCCAAAAACTCTAATTTGCCCAAGTGCAGATGGTACTTTTTCTCAGCTGGACTCAGAGTTCGGGACCCATATGCTATATCTTGCCTTGCTGACACTGGTATAAGACAGCACCTAGTCCAACTTGTGAGGCGTCACAATGTAACACAAAGGGTTCGGTGATGTCAGGATACCCAAGCACAGGAGGTCTGACAAGTGCATCTACAAGCTGGTTCAATGTCTCTTGGTGGGAGCTAGTCCACTGAATGGGCATTCGTGATGGTAAGTGGCCTCTACTTTTCTTCACTCCCGTTTTAGACTTGTTGGCTAATACTGGAGCAGGGTTCTCAGAGGAGGGAGGACTAAGCAGGCTATAGAGTGGATGGGCTACACGAGAGAAGTTGGGGATGAAGGACCTATAATAAGAGAGAAAACCAAGCATTTGACACACCTCTCCGACAGTTGTAGGGGTTCTCTCCTTTAAGGCCATCACTGGGGCCAACTCTGCTGGGTCCATTGTGTAACCTTCGCCTGTCACTAGCTTGCCCAGAAACTTCTAACTTTGCCTAAATAGTTCACATTTCTTTGGGGTCAGCTTAATACCATGCTCTCTGTAACGCCGGAGGACCAGACGAAGGTGCTTGAGGTGCTCTTCAAAGTCGCTGCTGCGCACCAGGTTGTTGTCCAGGTATGGAAGGCCAATGGTGTCTCTGAGGCCCGCCATACAATGTTCCATGCTCCTCTGGAACTCAGCGGGTGCGGAGCTGAGACCAAAGGGAATGCGTACCCATTGATAGAGGCCCCATGGTGTGATGAAGGCTGTTAAAGGGTGACTTTCTTCATCCAGAAAACCCTGGTGGTATGCTTTGCCTTGGTCCAACACTGAAAACCAAACACTCCCACCCAGAGTATCCAGCATGTCCTGAATCCTTGGTATTGGGTGCCGATCCGGAACCGACTTGCGGTGGAGCTCCCTGAAGTCACAACAAAGGCGAAGGGCACCATCTTTCCTGCGAACGCACACCACAGGTGATGAATATGGAGACCGTGATGGTGTGATCCAACCTTTGTTAAGCAGGTCCTGCAAATACTCTTTCACTTCCTTGTGAAGGGGTTTCAGGACCAACATGTAGGTTTTTTTACAGGACTTGTGTCCTGCAAAGTGATATGCATTTTAGGGGATGGGATGCAGCCCACATCATCACTGTCATATGCGAACGCCTCACATTCCTCCTGCAACATCCTCTTCACAGCTGCTTGTTGACCTTCTGTCAGGTGTTGAAGATCCACTGGGGGATCCCATGACTCTGGTCTCTGTTGGGTCTCGTGTGACTGTGTGTTACTCAGGTTATGTGGCCTTAATTCTGCACTCTTTTGTCCTCTAGTAACAACTCATTTACTTTTGTCTGGATGTCCACTGCATATACCATCTTTATTGGTTCAAGATGTCCAATCACTTCACGACGCTTCAGATAAATGGTGTGGTCAGTGGTGTTAGTCACTGGGATGGGCACATATGGCACTTTCCTGTCTGGAATCTGCACCAATACGTCATTGACCACAACGCCCTCTGGTGGTGGGTCAGCCACATCAGCAACAAAAAACATGTCTTGACCCCGAGCATGTGGAGTAACATATGCCCGTGCATATACTGTGGTGACTTGATTAGCTGGTAAAGGCACCCTTTTTACTCCAGTCCTTACCACACCTACCTCTGAGTCTGGACTATTGGCCCTAATTAATGCTTCAACTATTTCAGTCTCTAAGTGTCCTTTTTCAACCCCATTTTCGATCTGGCGGACTAAACTGAGGTAGGACAACTTATCCTTCTGCCAACTCTCTCTAATCTGACCAGAGATTTTAAACTCCCTCCTCAAAGTTACCTCTTGCAGAGTTTGTGTTGGCTCTGGTCGGGTTTTGGATGGATAATCGATTGACTGGACTGAAATGTCACGTGGAATGGTGCCCTCAAGATCTTTCTGAGGTGCACACACTTTAACTGGTGGTTCCTCTTCTGACTGACCTTTTTCGTCACTCAGTCTCTGGATGTATGTGGCTGTGTCTCTGTAGAACTGTTCTCCTTGATCCTCCTCTTCCTTTTTCTCTATCTCATCAAACATGCCCTCGGCTAACCTGATGAGTGTCCTCTTGGTCTTGCGTTGAGGTTCTCTGCTGTCCAGGCCGGAACACTTCAGTCGCCTGCAGACGTACACGAGAAAGTCTCTCTCCAACTGTCACAAGGCTGCACTCACTTGATCGCGCAGAAGCTGTATTGCTTCCATTTTTGTTTTTTTTTGGTTTTTTTTGGAGGTTTGTCTCTTGGGAAGGAAGGAGGTTGGTGATGTTGTTGACTCACCAGTGCCCCCTCCGGGCTGGCTCGCTAAAATATTTAACGCTCTTGAAAATGATGGGCCAACTCATCTCCGGTGCAACATATTTATTTTGTTTATGCACTGCAAAACACAGAAAATAGCAGGTTACAGGAGCTACTCGGTGTGCTATCTGCTAACTGCTACACCAAGTACTCACCGACTCCTTTTGCCGGTCGGAGCGTCAGCCACTGGTGCATATGGCACCCTCTACTGGCGAAATTATATATTATACAGTTAAATAATAAAAGAGACATTAACAGTAGTTTTTTACAGTGAAAGTGACCTTAGACATAAAAATAAAATGGGGGGCTACTATTTTCATTTATTTAACTATTCCATAGTGCCACAAGATAATGTGTCTTTTTAAATACAAAATTCTCCTTTTAAATTTTCAGACTCTACATGGTCTGGCTCCTACATATCTCTCTAGTCTTATTTCTTAGATCTTCTAACTGGACTTGTTACTGTGCTTTTGTTTAGTCTTTCTACAATATGTGGTAGGTCTTTCAGCATCACTGCACTCAAAATGTTTCTCTATTCTTTTTGTGCTAGCCCCCACCCACCTATGATTGTAAATCATCCGTGGGTTTGTGAAATATAAATTTAACTTATTATTATTATTATTATTATTATCCATCCATCCATCCATTATCTGTAACCGCTTATCCAATTTTAGGGTCGCGGGAGGTCCAGAGCCTACCTGGAATCATCGGGCGCAAGGCGGGAATACACCCTGGAGGGGACGACAGTCCTTCACAGGGCAACACAGACACACACACATTCACTCACACACTCACACCTACGGACACTTTCGAGTTGCCAATCCACCTGCAACGTGTGTTTTTGGACTGTGGGAGGAAACCGGAGCACCCGGAGGAAACCCACGCGGACACGGGGAGAACACACCAACTCCTCACAGACAGTCACCCGGAGCGGGAATCGAACCCACAACCTCCAGGCCCCTGGAGCTGTGTGACTGCGACACTACCTGCTGCGCCACCGTGCCGCCCTATTATTATTATTATTATTATTATTATTATTATTATTATTGAGCTGACTGAAATCACATACCATTGGTGTGATATTGCAAGCTCTGGGGGTTGCAAGCCCACCCAGAAATGGAGTGAATACTGCAGCATTTTTGTTTGCATTGCAGTGTGTGTGTGGTCTGCTAAAAAGTGCTCCTGTTGATCGTTGACACATTTAGTCTCTCTTTATAGATGTTTTGCAAGATGGCTAAGGAGGCATAGCATAATCAAGGCCTTGGTAGCTGGTGTTAAAAGTTTTGTGGAAAACGACATAATAGTATCTATTGCATGCAAACCATCTTGCCGCACATGGGACAGATATTCTATGGTTACAAATAAGGGGCCTAGTCAAAAAGTTTTTAAACTTAATGTGAACATTAATTTGTCAAATGCACTAATCAGCCAATATTTCCACAGCTCAACTAGTTGCACTTTATTGTTTCTCTGTTCTTATAACACACCTACTGACAAATGTAGGAGGAGTCTTTAGAAGGAGCATCTAAATCTCCCCTCATTATCTGAACACAGGAGACCCTATGATGTTTCTGTGCTTTATAACTGTGTTAATGCTAGGTATGTATTATTAAATAGATTTCTATGTGAAATGCATGGTCTATTTCAGTATTTGTATCCATGGTTTAATTTGTGGTGATGTATATAATTTGTATATGTTTGTTTTTAAAACAAATGTTTTTCTTTCACAGGGAAATGTTCTGCACAGTCAATAGCACCAATGCAGAACAAAACACATGCCTTTGAAGAGGAGACAGTTACTGTCTCCTGCAAATATGATGGTGTGACAGTTTCAAGTGATGTATACTGGTATCGACAGTATCCTGGATCCAGACCAGAGTATTTACTGATGATATTAGTTTCAGAAAGAAAATCTGTGAGCAAAGTAGTCCCTCCATTTGAGCGAATGGATGCTGAAGTGAATGTAACAAACCAAAAAGTGGATCTGGTGATCTCCCCTGCTGAAGTATCAGACTCTGCTCTCTACTACTGTGCAGTGAGGCCCACAGTGACAGGAAACCAAGCTCAAGTGTACAAAAACCTCATATATCAGATATGTGCATAATCTTACATCAGATTTCTAACATGGGGCAGCTCATGTCCAGACCAGTTCATAATTAATCTGATGTAAATGTGTCCTTTGATCTTTTTTTAATTATTATTATTTTGGGCTCATTCTTCTCTATTAACATTGTGTTGTTTATGCTCTTATGTAGATTAAATGAACTAAGATGAGTGAAATTAAAAAGTATTTTCTCATTGTTTGGGTAGTCATGTTTTTCTTCTTGTCTCACTTTGTGGCCAGAGGTTTGCAGTCCAGTGTTTCTTCTGAAGATAAGCACCCTATAAAGGCTTTTGTCTGGATTGGGGT
Source organism: Hoplias malabaricus (assembly GCF_029633855.1). NCBI lineage: Eukaryota > Metazoa > Chordata > Actinopteri > Characiformes > Erythrinidae > Hoplias > Hoplias malabaricus. Next base: position 18,985,460 of record NC_089808.1, read on the forward strand.
GTCTCTACCTGCCTGACATCTAACCCACATTGAAGAGACAGCATATACACAGTGCATCAGTTTAATTATACTCAGAAACATTATTTTCAACCTGTCTCATGTATGTTGAAGCAGAAAATCTACAAAGCATTTTAACACCTTCAATGTCAATGCTGGACTGAGAATGTCAATGAGTGGACATCGTATTTAAAATCTTTGGCAGCACTACTGTGTCTGATACACTCATACCAGTACAACGCACACTAACATATCATCAGTGTCATGACATTACATTTTTTGTGTGAAAGCAATGATAAATACATAATTCTGTGACCAATTGAGCTGCTGATGTGGAGGGTTTCACAAAAAAGAGCAAAACTGCAACAGAGATGTAATGAGGGGAATCTACCAGAAGAGGGCAGGTTTAATCTAAATGTACTTTAATGGATTAATCACTGCCTTCCTCTCTGGCAGACACTGATGAAAGACTTACTGTTGATTGCTTATGCTCAACTGTTCCTAGACCAGTCATCTGTTTTCCATTCCCAGCATCTACTACACTCTACACCTGCAACCACATGTTTGTGGTCTCTGTCATTCTGATGTACTAACATAGACTTCAGTGGTATTTTTAAGTATGTAAATAAACTTTATTTATAAAGCACTCTTTACACAACCTACGTTGACCAAAGTGCTATATATACAAATGACTAATAACTACACATGAATACACAGGTAAAATAAATCAGATAAATAACATAGATTAAAATAAGTAACAAGAAATAAAATGCTTATAAGAAAAAGTTGAGATTAATCAAATGGCCATCAAACACCTCATGTTCCCACAGTCTCTCTCTGTTCAAAAGCATGTTTGTGACCCAGGGATTCCCAGCAGATATTTTTTCAAAACATCAGATTCCTGCTACTGCCGGTCTTCATGAATTCAGTGAATTCTTGTTTTCAAAATTTAAAATATCTTTAAAAGGAGTGTCGTTACCACGACGTATTAATCTTATATCTAATCTAACTATAATACTTGAAAAAATAATTTCAAATAAAAGTTTCTAGTTCTTTTTAAAAATACTTGAAAGATGAAGACGACTTCTTGGAAGATCAGCAGGCTCTTTATTTTCTTAAAGCATTGGGGAGCAGTCTCAGAGGCCTCCTGCAGACTCACTCACAAAGACACACGGAAAACCAGTTTACATACACTTTTTGGGGTGAGGTCATCTTGCCCCTCCTATTAGGTTGCATTCCATAGGACCCCAATTAAAATGATACCCTCATCTTCTAGTTATGCAGTGTATCATAGGAGCCCAATTAAAAAGGTATCCTTATCTTCTAAGGATGTCGTATATCATACTGTACCAGACAATCTCATGCAACAGACTAAAAAAGAAACAGACTAAGAAGAAGAAGAAGAAAGAAGAAACAGACTAGCATAACAGACAGAAAAAAAAGACTTGGACAGAAGGACAATACATGGAGTGAACCAAACTGAGATACAGATACAGACAAAACTGGACTGAGATAACTAAACAGACAGAGAAAGCTAAGCAGATTAACCTTGACACAGAGCTAAATAGAGATCTAAACCTGAACACGGAGAGCTAAACAGACTGAACGGTATTGACAAACAACGAGAAACACAAGGAAGGAAACAGACAGAGAACAAACCGAAGCGAGGGACAGACAGACTGGACTGAGCAACATGATACTGGAAACGAAACCAATGACCAACAAGAGGAAGTGAGACAAGGGGACTTAAATACACAGACAAGACACACCTGAAACAGATAAACAGGAGGACGGACAAGGAGGCGGAACAAAGGCGGGACATGGGCGGAGACATGGACAATAACAAACAGAGCCATGTGCTGAGAGAGCACATGGCGGGGAAAACAGACAGGACAAAGGAGTGACAGTTATATGTTATATATACATTTAAATTTAATTCAGCTTCAAATGGGGATAATAATTAATTTAGTTCAGTTTCAAATGCAATAAAGAAAAATAATCAATTATTCAAATTCAGATTAAACTTTGACAATTGTACATCCAGGGAAAAACAATTGAGTGCCAGTTTAGTTGTCACCATTTCAGCCTATCAGCTGTCAAGAAACATTCATGTTAACCTTAAGTGTGTCGTATCCATTCTTCATCCACATGTCAAGCTCATTGCTTTTATCTCTGCTTAAGGTAAAAGACTATTCATTGCTTATTCCATATTTATATTTATGTGACCTGGTAAGTTGTTCATGCATCAGATACAATTACTTTGTTAGTTAGATAGTACAGCTAACCAACCAGCCTTAGCTCTCAGTTAGACCACAGTGCGTCTTTGACCTACTTATACATAGAGCCATTGTGTGTGTAGTGTGCAGAGTTTATGTAGTGTGCGGTGATTTTTTCTGTGTGTAATGTGAGGTCATTGTGTGTAATGTATGGTGTTTGCGAAGTGTGTGTGTGTTGTGTACACTGCCTTCTTCAATGCTATGCTCTCATATTCCCTACTGCCTGTGACATGCTGGATCAGTAGAGGAAGGGAGCTGCTCATCTTCCCTGAGCTGTGTGACATGTAATGTGACTGGTCCCAAGTTCCTCTGACATTATACATTTACTCTGACAAATGTAGGAGGAGTCTTTACAGGCCAGAAAACTAGCACCTAAAGCTCTCCTCATTATCTAAACACTGGAGCCACTAAGATGTTTCTGTGCTCTCTGATTGTGTTTATCTACATGCTGGGTAAGTAAATGTAGCTACTTTTTTCTATTAATATATGGTACCATAATCAATATCTGCCACATATTTGATGTTCTTAGACTATGTTTCTTTGTGCTGAGGTGTCTGGAGTATATCAATGATAAATTAAATTGCAGTTCAGTTTTTATTTTATAGAAATATGTTCCAGAGTGTTTCTGATTTTTCCATTTTTATTTATTAAAGGTAACTCTTTTTCACTGTCAATAAAACCACTGGAGAACAGAATCCATGCTCATGAAGATAAGACAGTTCTTTCCTGCAAGTATGATGGTGGTGTTACTAATCTACAATGGTATCGTCAGTTTCCCGGATCCAGGCCAGAGTTTCTTCTATATATTTATCTGAATGGCGAAACTAGCAAGCCTCTTCCTCCTCGTCTCTCTGCTGAAGTGCATAAAAACAAAAGCATTGTGGACCTGGTGATCTCCTCTGCTGCAGTATCAGACTCTGCTCTCTACTACTGTGCCTTGTCGCCCACAGTGACAGGAAACCCAGCTTCACTGTACAAAAACTCATTTCATATTCCAATCAGAACATTCCTGCCCATAATATAATAACTAACTTTCTAACATGGAGTACCCACTGTCCCGAACAGTTCATAATTAGTCACTACACTACAATCTGGTGTCAGTAAGTCTGTTGATATTCTATTTATTCTCCTGCTAATTCCACTTTTTTATATAACTGTTATTAACAGTGTTATATAGATGTAGATATTCAACTACCGTATTTTTCGGACTATAAGGCGCACATATAATCTTATGATTTTCTCAGAAATCAAAAGTGCGCCTTATAGTCCGATGCGCCTTATATGTGTACCCACAAATGGCTTAAGCATTACGGCCACCGTAGTCAGGATCCTCACTGAGCGCGGTGATACATACAGCTCTGTGCGCAGGAGCCCCGTGTTTCATTTTTTTTATACCATTTTATTTTCTTATATTTTTTATAAGTCTGGAATCATCACTGAAGAGCTAAACATCAGCAACGAGACTGACTCGGATAATGATGAGGGGGACCTGAGCATGCTTGATGCCGAAATCGCCCAACTATTAAACTCTGATACTGAAGATGAAGAGTTTGATGGATTTGTGGAGGAGGAATGAACTGAAAAAGTAAATGTATTGATTTGCAGTTACAACTGAACAAGTTGAGAGTTTTCGTGAAAGAGTTAAATAAATTTGACTTACGGTCTGAGCTTTGTTTTATTTAATGCACTGCGCCTTATAATCTGGTGCGCTTTATATATGAACCTAGACGCCTTAGCAGGCCCTTATTGATAATGTGCCTTATAATCCGGTGCGCCTTATAGTCCGAAAAATACGGTAAGTTTAATATATACAGGTTACTAAAAAGCCTCCCCCTACTACTAAAACCCCTCCTAAATATTAGATAAAACAGGGTTGAGAATGAAAATGTTTTATCTTGTCCTGAAGGCAGTTATGTTTTTTTCCCCTCAGTTTTGTTACAGTATTGCTTGATTCAACTTAAATGAGTTCAATCAAACATTTACTCAGACAAAAGTAGAAGGCTTTACAGGCTTGAAAACAAGCATCTCCATCTCTCCTCATTACCTGAACATTGGAGCACCAAGATGTTTCTGTGCTCTCTGATTGTGTTTATGCTCACAATGTGTACAATGTACAATGTACAAATATGTTGGGTAAGTAAATATAGCTCCCTTATAGCATCTCTTTGAGCATCTCTCAAATTGGTGTTTTTGTATCTTTTTTTTTGCTCAGTATTTTAGCAAATTTCATTCTACTGAAGTGTCAGTAATATGCATGTCATGTTATATTTTATACAGAACTGATGAAAGCACTTGACCACTAAATGTCTATCATCAGCTCTATCAAAACACCAATAATCCACATATTCTGAAAGCATTATGACCACCTGTCTACTAAGCTGTTTATGTAAACGTCTGTGTAAAATTTACATAAATATCCATATATTCTGACCCAGGGATTCCAAGCAGATATTTGTTCAGAACATCAAACTCTTGCTACTGCTGGTTTTCTTCCCACAGTGCATAAGGATGCTATTGTTCAACCTGAAAATGAAACATGCACATACCACTTAAATACACTCTATATCTCACTGGTCCAATTGAAGACAACTGTACTGAGATATATGAAATTCATATAAATGTGTGAACAGCTGTTGATGTAGATTTCACATGGTGCCTTTCATTTAAGGATTGTGTGTAACACCTTAATAGAGATATAATAAATGCAGTCTACCTTGAGGGGGCAGATACCCATTGGTAGGTTGGCTGGCTGTGTGTGATTTCCTGGGAAGGACTGGTGCTCACATCCAGCATAATTATATATATAAAAAAACACAACTAATTCATGTTTACATGGTTAAAAACATCTTTAAAAAGAGCAGTAAGTTAATTAGGATAGAGCCACACATATAAAACAACCTCATTCAGTAGAGTATCTAATTCAATGTAGATACAATCAAGTTTAAATGAATAATAATAATAATAATAATAATAAAGAAATAAAGCCCCTGGGAACATTTGGATATATTGAATATTTTTGTGTGATACTAAATTGGAGTGCATTTATTAAATGTGATTGGACTTTAGAAATTTTTTGTAAAAGAAATGTGATATAAAATGAATATGTATATATAAAAGTCTGTAGATGTAACACCATAACAGAGATGTACCAAATGCACTCTACCAGTAGAGGGCAGATTTAACCTGTTCATTTTACATGTTGGTAGGTTGACAGGCTGTGTCTGCTGAATCTGTACAAGTGTGTGATAGACTAGCACCCTTTCAATGTGGTTTCTGCCTTGTGCTTAGTAATTGGTAGGCTCTGGGCACACTGCAGCCTTGAACTCTATTAAGTTTGTAAATAAATAATGTAGTATGTGCAATTTATTCTTACCTTTATAATTATAAAATAGCCTATCAATCATATTACACAGAAACACACAGAAATGACAAATATTCCTTAGAACCTGGTGGGTTTTGTTCTGTCAAAATATGCTATTTATCTATATTCAATATTTCATATGTTTTCCATGACAATTCTGTTTTCCTGTGGTGCATTATACAATCTGAGTTTACTGTTATTATTTGCTTCAGTGTTCCAAAGGAGTACATCGCAAACAACACTGATGGAATTCCATTTGTATTTTTTTGTTGTTTTTACCTACCTACCCACCATCGTTTACTGGGAAAAAGGCAAAGGGATGGAATTAATTTAATCTGCATGGTGCTTGTAAAGCAGAAAAGGTGAACATCTCCAGAGTGTGACTAATGACTCCAGCATGTCTGATTATAATGTAATGTAATGTAATTTTTACTAGTCATATATCTTTTTTGATTTACATTGAGTTTTACTCCCTCATATATTTAATTACATATTTACTAGTTAAAACCTTAGTTATAGATATCTGCCATTCTATTTTAGTAGTAAAAATGTAGCTGCATATATCTACAACATTCTGGTAGTAAATAGTCCAGGTCCACATATCCATAATGAAAGTCTGAGTTAAAGATAATAATTCAAGGTATCTTTCAGTTTCAGGCCTCAAAATATATAGTTTTAGATCTACATTCTTAATGTAATTTATACTATTGATTTCTAAATTTAGAATAATAGTTTTATTGCCAGAATAACATTACATTTGCAATGTAATTTGTCCTGTTCAAAATTAGATTATAGATACCTGTAAATAGATTTGTAATAATTTCAGTTAGGATATAAACAATTATAGTTATGACAAGTCTACCATTTTAAAGATATCTCCAATATTATTTAGATTGAAAATAGTTTAAGAGATCTACAATTCTTATTGCTTCTAGTCAAAATTACATTTTAGATCTCTCTATTTATTGAGGGAGATTTATGTATTTGCATCGTATGCAGGAAAGAGATGGTGGTGATGAGGCTGTGCCAATGTGTTATTCGGATGCTGCAGTTACATTCTGTCACCTGTAGATGGAATCATGTAAACTTGACTTACATACAGTTACTGCAAATTACACCTTTATCCATTTGGCATTATCTCTTCATTTTCAAATAGTCTCAAAAACTCTAATGTCTAATGTCCCTATTTTACAAGAGTGCTGTATAGAAAACTGAGAGACAAGTTGGAGAGGTTTTTCCAACAACAGGAATTGTCTGACCATTTCACCAGGGTACTAAATGCTGTTAGTATTGTGTGACAACAGTTTATAATCTGTATTTTACACACTGTAAATTAGTAACACTGTGTTTACCCTAAAAAATAAAACCAGAAATACATATTCATGCATAGGCTCTGTGAAAAGGGTCCTAGAATGAATATGAGCAAGACACATATTACCAAAACATACAATTGAGTCAGCAGGCCAGAAACAAACTTGTTTAAATAAAGAGATTTTAAAAAGCCAGTACGCTGAATTTAGTCTAAGGAAAGTGTGAGATACGAAGATGTGCTGGCCTGTCTAAATTAGCATGTGTTAAAATGAGTTGTGAATAGCAATAATGAAACTAACAGGGCACTGTACTGTTCATTATCACCAGTAAAAATATTTTTTAACCTGTAATTGCATTATGGAGATCTTATTTATATTTTTATTAGTAAAATATATTTTTTACAATTGTAAATATAATTTTGAATTACAGATTTCTATAACTGTCACAATTTCATGGTTTTATTAGTAAAAGCTAAATTGGGAATTGTATCATTGTGTCAATTTAGGCTAAAGTGGCTTGCTACACAACAACATTTAGCATTTGAAAGAGGTCAGAGTTAATGATTAACATTTCTGTGTTTCTGTATTTTTCTGGGTGACAAAACCTGCACCGCCAGTGTTGAGATGGAAGCAGTCAAAGTGGTCACTGACTCTTCCATTTATTCATTAAATTTACATTGTGAAGAGAACTCATGTTGCAAAGAGAGCTTGTGATGTAATAAAGTTATGTAAAGCTAATTTCTTTGTTTATATATTTTATGTTAAAAAGGAAAATGCTTACGTTTACGCTTATTTTTGCACCAACATACACACTTGCCACACTTTTAAAAGGACGCACAGGTTTTTAGGTCCATAGAATATATTGTTAATTCTGTTCACCTGTTCAGGCGTCATACTGCAAATGAGATAATATTTACAAACTAAAGTTGTTTAGTGAAAACTTTGAATATCTCCCATATCTTAAAGAAAATTCACATAACATATTCTTGTTTGTATTGGGTTTTATAATATGTTCCAACATTTTTGGACATGGGACCACTAAATTTGTTAGCTGAGAACTGTTTGATTCTCCTGGTCTATGTTCTTAAACCCAATCCTCTGATAAATATAGGAGGAGTCTTTACAGGTCTGAAATGCAGCACCTAAATCTCTCCTCATTATCTGAACACCGGAACCAACATGATGCTTCTGTGCTATCTGACAGTTTTCATGATCATGCTAGGTAGGTGTTTTAGCCATTATATATTTTGATTTTTCCCAAATTGATTTCTTATTTGTGTCTGTTTGTGATGTGTATAAAAATGTCAATAATGAATATGGTTAGACAGCAGTACATGTATGATAAAAAACTAAGATTGTGGTTTTGCGATTTATTAAAAAGGATATTTCTTCGCAGGGCACTCTTCTACACAGTCAATAGTACCACTACAGAACCAAACATATGCTTGTGAAGATGAGACAGTTACTTTCTCCTGCAAATATGAGGGTACTGTGAGTAATGTACGAAATCTACAGTGGTATCGACAGTATCCTGGATCCAGACCAGAATTCTTGTTGCTGAAGATTCTAGGTTCAGGTGGTGTGACCCAATCTGACCCTCCTTTCCCACTACTAAACATTACATTGAATGGAAATATAGTGGATTTGGTGATCTCCTCTGCTGCAGTATCAGACTCTGCTCTCTACTACTGTGCCCTGCAGCCCACAATGGCAGGAAACTCAGCTCTACTTCACAAAAACTCATTTGTTCAATCAGCACCATTTTTCTAACTTAACACACTCTTCAGAGCACTAAATTATCAGAGACACACTTTAAAGCTCCATTTTCATAGTACATTAAAATTGATTAATTTTCACTGTGTTCTTGTTACTTTTACTTGCTAATGTTTTAACATGCAATTATGTCTGCACTCTTGACTAAATACAGTTGAAAACTCAGCTCAAGGACATCTCTATATGGTGGGCTGCTTGGAAAATGTTCATCTGACAGGTTTTAAATTTACTTAAAGTAGCTAGCCCCAAATGCCTAATGCTGTGTTATATTTATGTTATTTCTAAACACACTTTAACTGCTGTGCTAAGGTTATCAGATTCTGTACTGTACAGATTCTGTATTCTGTAGCTCCTTGAATTTATTCTTTAGCATTTTGTGCCAGGATTCCTGCAATCAAATGCAAAAAAAAGTTTAAAAATCACTGTTTGCAGCAAACATTGAAGCACTCAAGTGGAAATAGTCCAGAAATACAAAGGGCATGCATACTTTTTCATCCAACAAAAATTATTGAAAATATTCAAAGAGAACAAAGGGGTCATACATATAAAGTGCTTGTTTGGTCTCTGAACCAGGGATGTGTCTTGATGTCTTGACGAGCACAGTACACATTTCTTTGTATTACCGATGTGCACAATAGCTTAAAGACTCTATCTTGTGTTTGCTTTCTATTAAAGGCAATGTCGACAAATCTGGGGAACTGCTATTCTCTGTTTGTTTACAATTAGAAGCTTAGTGCCTTTTAAGGTGGAATAGTATGTTTGATGGGGAACACAAATAACATTTTTTGTACATGGAAGAAGTTTAATTTCTTTGTATGTTTTTATTCACTGTTTGAATTACCACAGAAACTAATTTGTAACTCAAACTCTTGAGTTTTGTAGAGCTTTGTCTATGTTTACTTTCATACAATTAGCAATCTCCCAAATGGTGTCAGTTCCACATTTAGTAATAGTTACAGCACAAATTAGTCAAGATTTACTGCAGGAGCAGGAACAGGTCAACATTCTCATCTATTTGCATGCTTTTCTAAGTTTCTCAGTCCTGTCCAAATGCCTCCGCATGTTTACTGTAGCTCAATCAGTGATGAACAGAGTCCCATATCAGAGTGAGCCACATTGTTTATTATACCATTTATATTCATGGATGTGTACAAACACCGAAGGACTACTGTAGTAGCAAACTGACCAAAGAGCTAGCAAATTCTGAAATTTTAAAAACACATTTTGGTGCTTACCAGGGGTGCGTTTCCCGTACAACAACGGAGCTAGCATTGAGCTAACATGTTACGATGCATCGTTAACCAAACTAACCAAAACCTGAAGTCCGACCCTTTCCCAAAACCGTCAATCTTTTTTAGTACCACAGTAGTTTGAACCATGTTGGTTTAAACCACCATAGTCCAAACTACAATGGTTCCAGATGTGTTTGGGCTGGCTTTCAGCGGGAAACTTGCAAAAACTCACACATTTTGTAAAATTATGCGAAAATATGAGAGTTGTGACCAAAATTTTTCATATTGTATTTATATATAATCAGCAGCAAAAAGAATAGCTTTACTTGAATTAAAAATAAATGCATATTTTAAAATAAAACAAAAGAAATAACAGTGATAATACACAAAGGTTGTTTTGTAACAAAAAAAATAATATTTCAGTGTATGTATTATTATAAAAAATAGATGTTAAGTATATTAGAAAAGTTTATAAATATGACGGCAAGAAATCTTAGCTGTGTTCGTCAGTGGCACAGTGGGCTACACGTGAAAACCCTGCATTTCTGTGCCGCACAGAGGTGGGTTCAATATACGAGAACATTCATTGTGTTGTTTTTATAACAGCAACTGAAGCTCTCAGTGATGAAACATTGATTCACTAAAGTACTGTAAAGTATTCTATGTTGCCTCTTCTGATATGTAAATATATGTAGCATATACCAACATGATAACATCTTTTTTACACACACACACATACAAATGGTACAGTTAAAATGTCAGTTGTACTCTGTTTTTCTTTTCATCCTTTGTTTGAACTTTTTTTTTTTTTACCTCTGGGTGAGTCCTGTAGTATTTAAACAGTTTCAAGCAGGTGGGGAATCTGTGAGAAAACAGCTGCTATATATTTATGTCCTAATCTCACACTTAAAAAAATGGTTCTATAAGGGTTCTTTAGTAAAGGAAACAGTTCTACATAGAACACTTGAAGAAGCTTTGCATGATTAAAGGTTCCTTTGCATCATGAAAGTGTTCTTTAGATTGATGGAGAATGTGCTATAGATGTTTCTGTAGAGCACCTTCTGTATGGCATTATAAACGGTTCCTTTATTTTTACAAGTTTGAAATGATAATAATAGAAGAACACTTTTTTGTGCTGTATAGAACCCCTTTGTAAATGTTGCTATATAGAGCCATCTATAGCACAAACTCCATCAATTTGAAGAACACTTTCATGATACAAAGAAACCTTTAATCTTACAAAGATGCTATATATAATCTTACATAACATAATCTTACAAAGTGTTTAGGGTTCTATAGAGAACCATTTCTGCCCCAGGGCTGGGCTGTCCCCTGGACCCCAGAATCCCCTCAGTCTGGGAGCTCATCTGCCCATCCTGCGGCCTCAAAACAGAGGCCCTCACACTGAGACCCACTGGCTTTGAAGCATCTGCTGACAGTGCAGTGTATTGCTCCTCAGACCCCATTGTCCCCCACCCACCAGAGAGTAATTAATATAGCTCTTTGTTTGTATTAATGTTGTATAATGCGTAGCTTTTTTTTCACTATTATAGACCTTGATTGATCCTTTCTGCATCCAATCCCTTCTACCCATTCCCTACTTCAAAAAAGGCCTGTAAATCAAAAGTTGGCGAGTAGGAAAAAGATGTATTCTGTCCAACAGTTCTGCAGGAAAAGTGATATGTGGTTTACTTAGTGATGAATGAATTTATAAATCTGTATCTGTTTAAAATGACATGTTGACATTTCTTCAGTGAACTGAAGATAAAATAATATTCAAATCCATCTTGAGCTACTATATTAAAGTTATATCCCCAACATATAACTTAAACATGTAATGTCATTATTGTTCCAAGTGGGACAAGATGAGACTATTGCTGGAAAACAATACCATCACACAGTATTAAGGGAATGAAAGCTGCTAATCTTTAAGTATTGCTCTCCTGTTCCTTTTATTCAAAATTATCTCTAAGTTCACACAGTGTATTTCATAATGGTCATTCATAGTTCAAAACATCAGGTCTATATATTAAAAAAATGATGAGGTATTTAAAACTTGGGTTTAAATGATGACTGTGTATTAATACCAGGGTTTTTATATACATTTTTCAATACATTATTATACAAATAACAATTTAATAATTGTTATAAAATTAAATGAAATATAAACATTAATAATAATAAGATTTAATTTAGTATGTGGTGATATAAGAGATTTGATAATAATAAACATCAGGTTCAGCATTTTGAACTGTCAAACACATAGCCACAAAGTTAAGGCTGATGCAATTGCTGAGGCCAAAGCTAGCTCACCAGAACACCATGCCCCTCTGATTCAAATGTCAAAAAGGTTTGCCCCACTCTGCGAAGCACCCACTGAGGAGCCTGTTAAAAGTTCCCTGGTTAAAGGAGACTCTATTGCTTGACACGAGAAATTAGCTACTGCTTTAGGGGTGCCAGCAGTAACCAGGAGCCAGAGCACCAGACATTAGTGGTGGCCTCAGACTGTTAGTTAATTGGATATATTCGAGGATAGTCATCCATGTAGGGACCAATGTTATTCATCTGCGGCAGTCTGAGGTAACTAAGGATAATATTAGAGAGGTGATTAAACTGGCCCAGATGATGTCCAATGCTGCAAACTGCTCTGGCCCCATTCCAATGTGCCATACAGCCTACTAAGCTGAAATTTGGCATTAAACTGCTGAATGTCCAAGTGGTCTTTGGAAAATCAAGTTGGCTTCATAGAAAATTGGTCATATTTTGAGGTGTACACACCATGCGGGAAGGTGCTGCCTTAGTTTCTTGCAGCATAGCACATAGTCTTTGTTAGTCAGCAGAGTAGTGCATCTTTGCCCTGAATTAAATCTAAAAGTAGAAAAACTAAATCAGCCTGTTACAACAACGTAATCAATATTAAATCATATTCAGATGATAGCAGCAACACCTCTGAAGTTTGGGTTACTAAACATTAGATCACAAATCTGAAAAGCAGTCATAATAAATCATATTATAAGTGATCATAAATTTGATGTTTTCTCTGTCTGTGCTTGATGTTTTATGTTTTTATGGACTTTTTAAGATTTTAAATTAGCAGTTATTAAACCTCTGATCGGGTGGCACGGTGGCGCAGCAGGTAGTGTCGCAGTCACACAGCTCCAGGAACCTAGAGGTTGTGGGTTCGATTCCCGCTCCGGGTGACTGTCTGTGAGGAGTTGGTGTGTTCTCCCCGTGTCCGCGTGGGTTTCCTCCGGGTGCTCCGGTTTCCTCCCACAGTCCAAAAACACAGGTTGCAGGTGGATTGGTGACTCAAAAAGTGTCCGTAGGTGTGAGTGTGTGAGTGAATGTGTGTGTGTCTGTGTTGCCCTGTGAAGGACTGGCGTCCCCTCCAGGGTGTATTCCCGCCTTGCGCCCGATGGTTCCAGGTAGGCTCTGGACCCCCCGCGACCCTAAATTGGATAATCGGTTACAGATAATGGAATGGATAAACCTCTGATCAAGAAACCAAATCTTGATGCTAGTGTATTGTCTAATTACAGGTTTCTATGTATATCTATGATCTTAGAAAAAGTTTTGGCCCAACAACATATATATGAAAAAATCCAATCTGAATTCAGGCCACAATATAGCACTGAGATAGCTCTAGTTAAGATAGCAAATGATCTTCTTGCCTCTGATCAAGGCCACCTATCCCTGTTGGTGCTACTTGACCTCAATGCAGCTTTCGATAAAATAGACCAAAATATTCTCTTAGAAAGGCAAGAAAACATAATTGGAATCACAGGGGCAGCCCTATTGTGATTCAAATCTTACTTAACAGAATGTTATCAATTTGTAAAGGTTTATTGAATATCTTCCAATTATTCTAAAGTAAGATTTGAAATTCCGCAAGGCTCTATTTTAGAACCATTACTATTACTATTTATATTATACATGTTATCATGAGCCACAGTGTAGTGAGATGGCGGCGCGCGCGTGAAGACGCGTGCAGCGGCCGCTCCGGAACCAAGCGGGCTTTTGTTTGGTTAAACACGTTTAAAACGTTTTTTTCATTTTTATTTATAATATATGGACGCAGGAACACCTGCAGTACGTATATATCACCGCCAGACACTGCTTCAATATCGCAAACAGGTAATATACAATATCAGCAATGACCTCCAGGAGACGCTGCGGAACCTCCGCTTGCTATGGAGGCCAGGCCCTGAAGCCTCAACATTTCCTGATGCCGGTGGCCGGGGAAGGAGACGACGCAAGCTGTGTGAGAGGAGACAGAAGCGCGGCAAGCGAGGGGGGATCCATGCTAGGCTAAGAGCTAACCCGAGCCGGCAGGCTATCCCTTCTCTCTTTCTCTCCAATGTCTGCTCGCTGGAAAATAAACTGGATCTATATCAAACTTCAGTGAACTGCACGGCGAGAATACAGAGACTGCTGTGTTTTTGTTTTTACGGAGACATGGCTCAGCAACAGTATTCCCGACGCCGCCATTCAGCTAGATGGGCTAGCCGCATTTCGAGCCGACAGAGACACAGCGCTATGCGGTAAGACTCGTGGCGGTGGTTTGTGTGTCTATATCAACACTGAATGGTGTAAGAACTCTGTGCTGGTCTCTGCTTATTGTTCAACGTTAGTGGAGTTCGTCGCTGTGAGATGTAGACCTTTTTATTTACCGCGAGAATTCATCGCTGCTTACATAATAGCAATCTATATTCCTCCTGATGCAAACACAAATCAAGCGTGTGGGAATTATACGAAGCCATAAGTGATTTCCAAAACACACACCTGGATGGACTGTTTATTGTTGCCAGAGATTTTAATCATGCGAATCTCAAGAAAGTGTTCCCTAAATTCCACCAGTATGTGAACTTTGCTACGAGAGGAGCGAACACGCTGGTTCTTGTTTACACAAACGTTCCAGACGCGTACAGGGCAGAGCCCCGCCCCCACCTCGGATACTCAGATCACATGTCTGTTATGCTAATTCCTGCATACAGGCCCATCGTCAGGCGATCGAAACCTGTTCTGAAAGAGGTGAAAATCTGGCCAACAGAAGCAATCTCTACTCTTCAGGACTGTTTCGAGTGCACTGACTGGGACATGTTCAGAGAGGCTGCAACTTACAACAACACAATCAACCTGGAGGAGTATGCATCATCAGTGACCAGCTACATTGAGAAGTGCATCGATGATGTGACCATCTCCAAGACCATCACCATCCGCTCCAACCAGAAGCCATGGATGAATGCAGAGGTGCGTGCGCTACTGAAGGCTAGAGATGTCGCTTTCAAATCAGGCGATAAGGCGGCCCTGAGAACAGCGAGGGCCAAACTCTCCCAAGCTATCAGAGAGGCAAAGCGTGCACACGGCCAGATCATCCACAGCCACTTCCAGAGCAGTAGAGACACTCGGCGCCTGTGGCTGGGCATCCAGAGCATCACCAGCTACAAGACTACACCACCTTCTTGTGACGGAGATGCTTCCCTACCAGACGTGCTGAACCATTTCTACGCACGGTTTGAGGCACAGAACAACGTAACGGCGAGAAAGTCCACCCCTTCTCCCAGCGACCAGGTGCTGTCTTTTACTGCAGCCGACGTGAGGAAAACTCTATGCAGAGTCGACCCGCGAAAAGCTGCTGGACCAGACAACATTCCTGGCAGAGTGCTCAGAGAATGTGCAGACCAGCTTGCTGATGTCTTCACTGATATCTTCAACATCTCTCTGAGCAGCGCCGTTGTTCCAACATGCTTCAAGAACACCACCATCATCCCTGTGCCTAAGAATTCTTCTGTGTCCTGACTCAATGACTATCGTCCCGTTGCACTCACACCTGTCATCACAAAGTGCTTCGAGAGGCTTGTCATGAGGCACATCAAAACCCTACCTCCCCCCACACTGGACCCTCTACAGTTCGCGTATCGTCCTAACCGTTCAACGGACGATGCCATATCCACCACGCTCCACCTGACACTCACCCACCTGGACAAGAAGGACACATACGCCCGAATGCTGTTCATAGACTTTAGCTCAGCATTCAACACCATCATTCTTCAGCACCTGATCGGGAAGCTGAATATACTGGGCCTTAACACTTCTCTCTGCAACTGGATCCTGGACTTCCTGACTGGGAGACCTCAGTCAGTCCGGATTGGTAGGAACACCTCCAGCAACATCACACTGAACACTGGAGCCCCCCAGGGCTGCATGCTCAGTCCACTGCTGTTCACACTGCTGACCCATGACAACGTGTGTTTTTGGACTGGGAGGAAACCGGAGCACCCGGAGGAAACCCACGCAGACACGGGGAGAACACACCAAACTCCTCACAGACAGTCAGTCAATTCAGAGAGCTAGAAGTTACAGGAATGTCCCTGCGCATGCCTGTTTGGCTACAGATTCCCAGTAATGTGGTATTGTGTCGCTTGCCTCTTAGTATTTTATATGGGTTTCAGTTTCATTCACTTGTAGTGACTGATGGTGTGATGGAGCTTCTTATTTACCTCTTTCATCTGATTTGTGAGTATGCAAACTAGTAGATTCAGAAGCAGTTTTAAAGGGTATTTGAGTTGATGTTTATTTTTAGGTATCTGTGGGCTAGAAAGCATTGCTGTCATGTTGCTGCAATATGCATTGGCTAATCAGCTGCCGTTTTGTCTCCTGGAGGTGGCGTGCTGCCTCTGTGATGAGTTAAAGTCCTGGTTTTAGTCATTTCAATAAAGCTATTTGAATCGGTGGGGGCTATTATTGTTTGTATTGCAGTGAATGCTTTGATTTGGTCTCTTTAATGGACAACAGCAACTAATGCAGATTTACTCATTTGATGCACTTTCAATGTATTTTGAGGACAGAACTGTATGCTATTCTAGCTTTAATGCATATTGGGCTGCATATTAAATCTAGTCTAATTGGAGAGTATCCTATATTGCAACCTTGCCATAGCTTTGGTATTTTCATTTTATCTATCATGTACTAGGTGCTGAGAGTTCTGAGTGGGGAGTATTTGTTGTCTTTGATTTGTTCTCTTTTTCTTGATTTTCTTTTTTGTAATTTGCTTTTTTGGAGGGTATTTTGTTTGTAGTGGTCTTGATGCACACTATCTAGCCTGTATTTCTCTGAAGAGACTCAGCCCTAGCCATGTTTTAAAGCATTTTACTGTGCCCAAGTGAAGCTGCAGTCATGTTATAATCTAACTCCTGGCGAGTCATTGTAATCTTATTAAAGTGTGATTGATTTTATATTGCCCCTGCTCTTTTCTCTCTCGCTTTCTTTTTTTATTGTCAGTATTTACTTGGTGTTAATAAATTGATGTTTTTACTGGAAATCCTAGTCTCACGTTCTTTTTGGTACAGACAAACCTTTGTGTCCAAATGATTAAAATTGTCCGGGTACAATTCCCAGGGTGATGTAGTTGACTACAGTTCTTAATGTTGCACATCATAAATTAAATTAATTATTAATGTAAAGTTTAAACCACTGTTCTAATGGCCACACCAGCACAACACAGAAACATTAGTACATGCCTTTATTATTCAAGGCTATTGTAACACACTACTGTCATGTTGCACTAGCAGGAATCTAAGTAAACTAGTTCAAAATGCTGCAGCCATGGTCCTCACTAAAACTGGAAATTTTGATCATATCAGTCCAGTTCTATCATAACTGCTTTGGCTGCTTGTTATATTCTGTATTGATTACAAAATTTTGTTATTGATGTATATAGTCTACATGGGCTCGCTGCTGAATACCTGCAAGATCTTATTTCCTATTATGAGCTCAAATGAAAACTCATTTGTTCAGTTTACCTTTTGGTAGTTAATTTCCCCCCTAAAAAGATAAATGCAGAAGATCCAGAGGTCCATGAACACAGGGAATTATAGTAAACTGAGATGCTGGTGCTGTTGTCCTGCCACTCACACATCTGCTGTAGTAATTAGACCTAGTCTCCAATGCCTCAGATTCAAAATATTTAGTCCCATACATTTTTGTGATTTTCAAGTAGTCAATCATCTTAATTAATCCTCTGTTAAATCCTCTGTTTAAGTACAGCCATCAAATGCTCCAACATCTACAAATGAAAAATATATAAAACTGCATCTATACGTATGTGAAGGAATGCACCAATTGTTTTCAGTGTCACAGGTCTGGACTAGTTCAGACCCTGAGCTCTTTACTTAGAAGCCATGTTGTTTTAATCTATGCAAAACATGGATTTGCCTTGTTTGACAGAATATGTAAAACCAGAAAACTTGAATAAGTTAATGCAGGTTGGCATTAATGCAGGTTTTACAAATCACCCATGCCATGTGAACTAATGTACCCCCATACATTCATGAATACTCATTTTGAACTGTGCGTTAAACTTCACTCACTGTCACCCAATGTGCAGGAACACAGGGAAACATAAGAGAGAGGGAAGAAAGCGTCTCATTGGTTGGAACTCAATCACATGTCCAGTGTCGTCACCAAGTGGAGCAATTGTTAAAATGCATATTTCCTTCCAAGCCTGTTTTGTGTGTCTCAAAACTAACTGCTTTGCGCCAATGATAAAATATGAGTCAAGTTTGTTCATTAATATTAGTACATTAGTGCTAAGGGACCTCTGCGGTCAATGTTTACGAGCATAACTGCTTCATTGTGCAAGTGCGTTTAGTTGTTTGTGTACAGTGTATTTACCTCCTAGTTATAGTGTCATATTCTAAGTTTGGATTTATTTCAAGTACATGTTATATGTCCATATCTGTGTGCTATTCTTAGTTTATGTCATGGAATTTGAATTCCTGGGCCAAGGATCTGTAGTCAAGCAGCCATCTTCTTCTCTGGAAATTATTGAGTCAGTTTGAGGGATTGTGCGCTAGGTGGTTTTAGCACTATTTATGATGTTGCTGAAACGAATCCTGATTTTAGAAACAAAGCTGTTTAATTACAGATTAACTTACATTGTGTTTTTCTTTATTAGTATTTATATTGCCATATTTCCTGTATTAATATTGTTTTTTTATGTTTCTTGTAGTATATACACAAATACACTCATACAACACACAGCTATCACTCCTCATGTCCATGGCTTAATAAATTCTTGAACTAATTCTGGCCTCAAGTGATGTTTGTGCCGACACACCAGATCACAAACAAAGTGTCAGTGCTAACCCTCCTAAATTATACAGTGGTCTCCACTAAAGAAGCAGAAACAGGAGACAGGACTTGAGACAAGACACTTGCCTGAAACGGGGACTGATATTGAGACTGGACAGAAATAGGCAGGGGGACAGGGACCATGACATTAACTTGGACAGATACAGGTGGAGACAGACAGAGAAACACACACAAACAGGTACAAAACAGGCAAAGGAAGAAATATAAACACAGGTGAGTGCTCAGGACTGGTATGAGTTTGTGGCATATTCTGAAAAACCAGCTTGGGCACAGTTCAGAGTGTCAACCTCGAAGACCTTGAAGCTAACACCGGAGCAGAAGTGGCAGTAGCCGGCAACACAGAAGCAGAAGCATCAGGAGCCACTGATACAGGAGCAGAGTTGTGTGGGACAGACGACACAGGAGCAAAAGCAGGTGGGACTGCTGACACAGGAGCAGGGTGTAGCAAGGTATTCCTCGCTACGTACATCGTTTGTGTTCTGGTCTTCTGTCACAGCTGGCAAAAGGGCGAGGAGGTGGATGTACATGGAAAGGACGGTTTATTTACAAAAACAAAAGCAGTGAAAACAAACATGAGCAGGGTGGCCAAAACACAAACTAGAATAAACTAAACAGAAACAAGACAGAAACAAACAGGAAACAGCCATGATCCAGTCAGACACTAACATACACCCAAAGGGGTATAAATACCCAAGCACAGGCTATACCTGTAAGAGATTACAAAAAGGCAGGGCAACAAAGGATACACAGGTGGGAACACTAATGACAAGGTGGGGCTAAAGAAATACAAGGGAGGAGATTGGAACAAAACAAATCACACAAGGGAAACAAAAGGAACAGGGCTGAATGCATGACAGTAGTGCCTTTCTTTACAATGGCAGGCCATGATTATGTTACAGTGGACAGCAGCCGTTCCTCCAGAATTTCGAAGGAGTTTGGAGAAGGGAGGTGTGGCTAAAAAGGCTTCTGGTATTGTTCTCAAGAAACTATTAAAGATATTAAGCCAATAATCAATTTCCACACGACAGAACCAAATAAGTCAGTGGTTCTTGATCCAGATCCTGGTGGGCCATTGCCCTGTAAAAAATACAGACTGTTCAATATAGTATAATACAATATAGAGATTACTGATTGTTCAACAGCTGTCGTTTTTAAATGCACTATAGAAATAAAAAAAAGCTTTGCTTGATTAATGAAATGTTGCAAAGACCAAGGAAGGCATATTTTAAATTATGCTGTCATGATTCAAAATCTTAAACTGTTGTAGCTGTAAGAATGTTCTTCAAGCATTTATTCTACAAGTTCTTACATTCAGTTATGTTGAGCTACTGTAAGAACCATAACTTTTACTTTATGGCAGTTTTGACTAGAATTTAACTAAATTAAAGACGGCCTATAATATGTAAACATTTCTGCATAATATCAACACTCTAGTAATAGTGAAGGAGGTGGAGCACAAAGACACTACATCAGATTTCTTCCTGGATTTTTAATCTTCTCTCATTTCACTGAGTGTCAGTAAATTAGACATCATGCAGCAATGTGCTCTTTTTATTCTGTTATCACTTGTAGGTATGTGATTATGTTTGTGGGTGCACACACACTATATTTACTATGTTATTATATACATTATATCCTCAAAATAAGTAAGGTTTGGATACTTTGGTTTGAAGTGTGGCTCTGTTTTGTTTCAGGTGGAAATTTTTCAAATACAATCACTCCATTGAGAACTGATAAACGCGTTTCAGTGGGTGAAAGAGTTACACTCACCTGCAGCTACAGCAGCAGCAATGCGTACAGGCTTCACTGGTATCGCCAATATCCTTCATCTATACTAGATTTCCTAATGTTTATATATACATCAGGGGGTACGAGTAGTGCACCATCTGGCTTCTCTGCTGAAGTTCATGATAACAGAGTGGATCTGAGGATCTCCTCTGCTGCAGTATCACACTCTGCTCATTTCTACTGTGCTTTGGAGCACACAGTGACGGAAAAAACAGGTTCATTGTACAAAAACTGATTGTTTGATGAGGTGATGTGTTTTTGTGGGTTTCCTGCCAGACATTTCTGTGTTGTGAGATTTTTAGGTGAGATTTGTTCTGGAGCTTTGGGTAACTTCTGCATTTTTCTAGCCCTAACTCCTCAATTAAAGACATACATGTAATAAAGGAAGACAGGCCACATGTTTGAAAAAGAAACAGAATTCAATTCACAGTCAGTATTGTATTTACAGGGAAATAATAAAAATGGGTCAGTCTGCTTGCAGGTTAGTTGTGGGTAAGTTCTAGTTTATGTTAATCCTACAACCTTGGTAGGATTTTCCACAGCCGCATGCAGCTCTTTGATCCCTCTGATGCAGCTCAGCTTTTGAAAATAATTAATGAGTATTTAATTAAAATGTATTTGTAGTGTATATTGTATGTTGATATACACCGTGATATATATATAAATATATATAGTATATATTTATTTATATATTGTGTTTATAGCGTTGACCTTATTCAAACTCTTATGATTACTGATATTTGACTAATGATAGTAATTAAAGTTTATAATTGGCTTAAGCAATTAAAACGTTAATAATTAGTTTGAGAATGAATAATAGTCAAGCTAAGTGAGATCTTCAGGATTTTCAGACCCTTAATGAAAAGACTGTACACACTGTAATTTCAAATAATGAAAGTTTTTATTAACAAAGAAGAAGGATATTTAATTAACATAGCATAATCTTGCAATCTCACGGCATCAACGCAGGGGAAGCCAATTCGACTTTAAAGATAAGCTAGGCACTATGGCTCGTGACTAAAGTGTTGCTAACTGAGGTTTGATTACGTATAAATTTATAAAGGGACTTAATTAGGCATCAGCTTCTGGAGAATGTGAGAATTTAGCTTGCTTACCCTTTCACCGTTTTTCTGCCAAGCCGTCGGGTCCCACGGTTTGATCTCCGTGCTCCAGGTTTCGCCTCTCGTCCTCTCAGCGCCATTGAAGGTAGGCCAGTTGAAAGGGAGTTCCTCCCAGGGTGAGTCAAAAGCTCTCAGCCTCAGGCGTAGTGACGTTGGACGGGATTTAATTTTTTCATGGAGGACCGTGGGCCTGGCTGGTTTCCCCTGAGAAAGGGGAGGCGTCTTCAGAGTAGTTGCCTCGTCGCTCGATTCTCCAGAAGTAGTGCCCTCAGAAGTCGGCTTTTAATGCTAATATATCCGCTATCAACTAATCTAAAAGGGTGATATCTTATTCTGGCCACGAATACTGGTCACTCGTGAGATCAAACTTCGATGGGCGAAAAAACAAACACAATTAAAAGAAAAGAAGGTATTCAAATCACTCGACGTATTCGTAGACTTTCTCACACTACACTGTAAAACCAAACAAGTTCAGTTTACTCAAAACTTCTGTTGTAACTGATTACCTAAAAAAGTTTAAGTTAATGAAATATTTTTTTTAAGTAAACTTAACTCAAAAGTTCTGTCTTCTTTTTGTAAAAGTTTTAAGTTCTCTTAACATATATATATTTAAAATTAGCCATTTTTATAGTTCTATATACTTAATTAGTTTTAGTAAGCAGTATATAATTAAACTTAGTTCCGCCAAGTTACTTATAACTCAAAACATAATTGTAGGCAAATTAATACTTTTAAGAAAATGTACTTAAAAGATTAAAGTTTGTCCTAGTCAAGATAAATTTTGTAATTCATAGGTTGAAATCAAATTTAAGTTAAATTTAAATTTATTCATTCACAAAACACATAACACCAATCTACTAATAAAAGTAAATTTATTAAAAGTTGTAAAACACTTGTTAAAACTGGCTGCCATTCCAAAGGCATTAACATTATCAGAGCTTGAAGTATCTTCTCCAATACAATACAAAACAAAACCTGCAGGTAAAACATCAAGAGCTGCCATATATAATAATCTTTTTCATAATCTCACATCACATTTTATTCTTTATATACACGACTAGCCACTTAATTAACAACACCTAGTTTGTTTACTCATTGTTCATTTTAAGCTCCATATGCCATATAGAAGCAATTTAAAATTTTATTATTAGTCTGGAGTCCATGTCTTGTTCTGCATACGTTGTTTGCCCCCTTTCACCCTCTTCTTCAATTGTCAGGACTCCCACAGAGCAGGTGTGATGTGGTGGTGGATCATTCTCAGTGCTGCAGTGACACTAAAAGTGGTGGTGTGTTAGTGTGTGTTGTGCTGATACGAGTGGATCAGACATAGCAGGAGATTTTTGGAATTTCTTTTAAGACACTTAGTGTCACTGCTGAACTGAGAATAGTCCACCAACCGAAACTACAACTGTAATTATAAAACTGAAAAGAGCTCCTGCGTGGCAAGTGGAGATAATATAATGAACAATAGGTTCAGAAACAAGGAGGTTGTGTTAATAAAGTGGCCAGTTGTGTAAGTACATTAACATTCTCCTCATCCTGTGTTCAAATTTTGAACTTTGAAGAACACTGCAATAAAATCCTGACAACAGACAATTGAAAAAGGCTGCAAACTCTATTATGGCACTGTTTTCATTGAAGTTATTTTAATAACGTGTGTTTTCAGTGTACATGGATAGAACTTTGATGCACATTTGCATTCAAGCTTGTTGCTTTGTTCAGTCTTTAAACAAATCGTTTTTCAAATTCAGCAGGCATGGTTTCAGTGGTTTACCATCATCCAGACACATCATTATTTTCTGAATAAAAGTGAAAGTGTGCATCAGTTTCTTTGGATATTGTAAATTGAAAGTGTATATCAAGCCAAACAATACCAATAATGCATCAGGCAACGCAGGAAGATCACTCACAACAATGTTCCCCTCAACTACAACAAAGAAGCTCTTGGAGCTAAAGGGGTCTGCACCAGCCATGAGGAGAGCAACAGGAATGTCAGTGATATCTGGCTCCTCTTCCTGCTGCAAAATACAAACAAAACAATTATGACAAGTGTTGCAGAAGGAAGGTTACAAGCCAAAAACTCTGTGGTTCATTCATCGCTCCATTCACACTTGTATAGGGTTGCATTTATTTTTCCAGCTTTGATGCATCACTCATTTTGAAATATGCATATTGAGAGTTAGTCTGTACAAGTATATTGGTCCTTAAACCATTTTCATTTTTATAGCTTTACCACAAACAAATCTGACGCTTGTCTGTTAACAGAGACAAACATAACTGTGTGTGGCAGTTGAACTGACAAAGGCATTTAAGAAATCTAAAGACAACTGACCAACTGGACGCCTTGGCAATGCATGACTGACCCACATGTAAACGATGGTGTGTTGGCTGTCCACTATTGAACTGATTCCCCAAGATGCATTATTAAACCAAGTGTAAACAGGGCCAATCACTCTGTACATAAGGCATTTTACCAGTATAATAAGACAGACTTGCAAATGTCTATTCCAATTAGTCTATTACAATTGTGTGATACAACTGTGAAAGAGTGAAAGACATTAAAATGTGTTTATATGTATATGTTGTATTAACAGATATTTACATTTTGCATTGCTTGCATTGTAGGTCTTGAAGAACTCTGAGTCATCCTCACGCAGGTAGACTGGAAGTGCCTGAAGGGCCATAGTCCGTCTTACACTGACATCATTTTCTTCCTTGATTGAGAAATCAAAAACAAAAGTTAAGCACATATTAGTTCTACCATAATACAATTTATATTAAACAACAACAAAAACTCCCTACATTGTGATTTGGAATAATTGTGGTTCCCCAGCACCCAGTACTAATACATTCATTTCTTATTTTAACTGTACACATTTTTTTTTTGTACGACTATACGACTATATATATACTATATATGTAATATATCCATATTTGTCAGTCACATGTTTTAGAAGTGCCAACGAGGCTAGGCCTTGCCATAAATGATTCTGAAGTGTACATACAATTTTCAATTAACATCTGTGATATGTTTGTGTAAAATATTTTTTTCTGAATCAAGCTTCTTGTGTTTATGATTCCTACTTATACTGAAAAGAAGTTAAATAATGCAATAATAAGTGATAGCTATATTTAGACAGCTCTATGTAATAATGGGTACAGACGATAACATAAGCAAATTTGATATTTATAGTGGAGATGTTTAAGTGCACAGCCCAGACATAGTACATGTGAATCCATTATATCAACTAATATTAACCTTAATTTACGTCTGCACAATTGTTAGATTTAGTCTGTTTTTACTCAGCTTAACCATTTGACATTGTGCTGCAACACTGAAACATCTGCATAAAATGTTATGAATATTGTGCTGATGGCAAAGTTAATCATAAACATACTTGGCAATCATAAGTTCCAAGGATCTCTCGAAGCACCACTGCTCTCTTGCCTGTCTGCAATGCTTTCTGTCTGAACAAAGAGATCAATCGTGGTGTATGTTGGTCAAGCTCTGTGTAGAACTGGTTGCGCAAGTTTACATTTGCAATACGGTGGAACTCTGCAAAGATCTGCAACCACACAAACACGTTAGAGAATAATTGTTTCAAGCATCTTGCTAAATGACAAGGTATAAGTTAGCTACAGTTATGGTTACTGTGTGCTACACTTCTTCACACATTAAAATGTGTTGGTAGAATGAATTTGGGTTGGATTTTATAACAAATTTTTGCGGAAGGGAAGAGGACAGACATTACCTGTGACTCCATTCGTAGGGCTGGCCACCTCTCTAAAAAGTCCTTTACCAGTAGATCTCCATTAACCACACACATGACCGTGCCCTGAACTGCCTTACCCATAGACTCTATGAATACACCATCTTGTTCGAGTGTACAAATGTCTTTTAGCAGAGGACCGAGTACTCTTTCATAGCCAAATTTCTGAATGTCAGAAACTTTACACAATTCTGCCAGCTGAATCACATGCAAGGCTGATCTGTTTTTACTAGGGAGATCAGCAGGTACCCAGTACACTGCTGTTAGCTTATGGATTTTCCTTGATGTACCAAGTGGGTTTGCTATTTCAAGATCATCAGTGTACAAAAGGAGATGTAGCTTTAACTCCTCTAAAGAAGACAACAGATCATTACCTTTAAAATATGACCCATCTTGGTGGCTCACATAATGTCCTTTTAGTGCAGTCTTTGTTTCTTTAATTCTGTCAAGAATGTCAGTATGTCTGAATATTACCTGAATCATTTCCAGTATGGAAACATGTACTACTGTGTGGCCTGGTTCTAGCACATACTGTACAGGCTTTACTACAGGAGATTTTTTTTCGATATAAGATTTCCGTCTCTTGGTCGAAGACAAGTCTTCACATTTAGCTGTTGCACAGGTAAAAATATTACTCTCCATAACAGCACTGACTACCTGGTCAAGAGATGCTTCAGTACCAGGAATGTCATGACTCTGTAAGGCATCTCGAATAGTCTTCTTGACAAGGGGTTGGGACAAGCAAAATATTTGTGTCAAATGTTCTACTATTTCCTGAATTGCCATGTTGGAAATGTGAAGAACAGTTTGCATCTTCAGAAATAATGATGCTAAGTTATGGTGCAACTGGGCTCTCAAATCATCAGTGTCACACTGACTCTCAACCTCAGAAAGATCTAAGAAGGCTGAGCTCTCACACTGAGAAGGTCCATCATCACAGTCCACAGATGTTGTTATTGGAGTACTATCAATTTCTGCTAACAATACATTATCAACAAAAAGTGAAGTACCCACATGTTTTCTACTTTTGTGTGCATTAAATGATGAGTACACATTTGTACGGTATTTACAATCCTTGAATGGGCATGCTACCATCTCATGTTTTCGTAAACGACTTCTCAAATGACCAAACAGTGTTGCTTCAGAAAATGGCTGCTTAAAGTTACACATGTTGCATGAATAATATGCATGTTCTTCTACTTCTCTCTCTAATCTGTGCACATCTTTATGAGACCGTGAAACATGAGCTTTCAGTGAATTAAATGACTGAAAAGTACAAATACAATTGTGATACATACATGGCAAAGGGCTAATTCTTGAATAATGGCTATGATGCAAATGATAGTGAGCAAATGATTTTGCCCTAGTATCTAAGAGTGCAGAACATAACTTGCACTTCCACTCCATTGAATGTCCTGCACCCTGAAAATATAATACTTTCTATGAAAAGAGGAACTGATTTAAGTATTAGCACGGCACTATATATTCAACACACTGTTCATTAAAGCAGTGTCCATAAATGCAGGCTTAAGTTTCAGAAGTGTTTCACTGTCCCATCAAATGGGCAACATTACAAATTTAAACCTATACAAAGAGGAGTTTTTGTTGTCTTTGATTCCCCTTCTCTAAAATCCAACATAAAAAATACCTCAGATTGCTGCTGAA
Source organism: Hoplias malabaricus (assembly GCF_029633855.1). Taxonomy (NCBI): domain Eukaryota; kingdom Metazoa; phylum Chordata; class Actinopteri; order Characiformes; family Erythrinidae; genus Hoplias; species Hoplias malabaricus. The sequence continues at coordinate 19,012,906 of NC_089808.1, forward strand.
GAAACTGTAGGTAGATATGTCAAAATGACCCTGTAGAGGGGAAAAAAGAAAATTCCATCAATAAATAATTCCAAAAAATCCAATTAACAACAAGCAAAATATTTGATGCTGTTCTGCTTTAATACAAACCTTAACTATCCAAACCAATTCCAACAAGATGTAATGCGTTTGTTCAGCAGCACTTTCTTTACTTTTATAGTATCACCGTACTATAAATACCTGAACGAAAAATATGAATGTAAAAAAAAACAAACAACACTGCTAAAATTGTTAGCTAAAATGCACAAACAGGGACAGTATTAGCTGTTCTGAGCAATTAACTTGTTCTTCAAAACGATTAAAAAGTATCCGCTTTTTTGGGGGGAAAAATCGCAAAGAACAGATTATACCTCCGCTGATTTACCAAACAAACGAGAAGCAATACCTGACCTAATATTCAGACATGCTCTTATATTATTAATTAAGTTATAAACGTTGCAAACTTGTACCCTCAAGCCTTAGCCCGCTAAATTGATCAGCCCTGCACTTAAGTTACCGTGACTGCCAACAGATAACGGTTTTTTTTAAACCCTTTTTATTTACAATACCAAAATACCTACTCAAAACAGAAGCACAATAAAAAAATTGTAAAAAATAAATCTTATATCTTTTTTTGTTGACGACTGGCACTTATATTTATATGTATAACTTTTTTCCAAGCTTCGGTCAGATATTGATACACAAATCGAAGTTTAAATAAAAATACCCCAAAACTTTTTTTTTCTCACAATTACGGAACAAGTTGTGCCCACGCAAGTTTTGTATAACATCTACATACCTGTTTTGCTCAAAAAATCTTCCGTTGAAATCTCCCGCTAACATGCAGCCATCTTGACAGTCTTGAACAGGTACAACAGGGACGCAAGGCACGTTGATGACGTCAGACGCTGCGTATCTCCTTATACTCATAAATTATAATGTATGTGGCACGGTTTACTCATAATTATATACTCAGGTCTAAACAAAAGAAAATAATAGATTGAGGTAACGCAAAACTTTAATGCTGGGTTAACTAAATAACAGGTTTTGATTGTTATACTGTTACATTTTATAAGTTAGTAGTACTGTTCGGGTTTACAGTGTAGCTAACTCAAGACGTCTCCTGGGAGCTTAGTGAGATTTCTTCAAAAGTCTTTGTTCGTCGGAGGGAAGAAAAGAAAACGTCTCGCTTGGAGAGGTTGGAGCTTAAAGAAATAGAACAAAGAGAACGCGTAAAAGAGTTTCAAAAAGTAAGTTAAGAGAGCGAATTTCAGAGAGCGGAAAATGTAAGAGCAAGAGCTAAAGGTTAGAGCTTGAGAGTTTTAAGAATAGAGTATTAAGTGTAAGAGAGAGAAATTAGCCGGCATCCTCTTTTCAAAGGTAGCACGGTCACGCCCTATTGGGAGGTGTCCTTCCTTTGATTGGATCCGGGTCCGAGGCTCACGTGACTTGTTTCCCGAAAGAGAAAAGGGGGAAGGATGGATCAGAGATTCAAACAGTAATAAGATCGAAATTTCGTGTATCGAAATTTCCTATACATGTTAGTAACATATCACAATGAGTGTCCTGGATTATTAATATCAAGCATTTACATAAGATTTTATCTTGGGTACGTCGTGTTTACGTCCCATTTACAATGTTAAAATATTAATTCGTTTCCTTTAGTTTAGAGACAGAAATTTCTTTCATGATAAACAACAGTAATACACATCACTTCATTGGTTGATAGATGTTCATCTGAAGACAATAGAATGGCATTCGTACATATTGTGTATACATATTAATCAGAGTTTGATTTATTTTTGTTATTGTTTAGGCGACCTCGGGCGAGGCGTAGTTTCGCAAATGTCCATTTGGGGTCGTTGTTGATCCATGTTGTTCGTCCGGTGCGGATGAGTTAACGGAGGATCAAACCGAGGTCACCCCTGCTAGCCATCTGTTGATTCCTGCAGGAGATAATGAGAGACACTTAGCTGCCACTCGTCATAAACGGATTATAACTCCCCCACTTTGTTTGAGGTTCCTGTTTCTTAAAAGCATTATAAAAGTGGGTTTGTTATCTTTCATCCTAAGGGGGTGAGGGGTAGTGTCGCTGGAAAGAGTCCCGCTCCGTCTTTGATGTAGGCTTTTAAGTGAGTTTGTGTGTGTTTTTCAAAGCGGGTTTGCACACACACATACAATCCTGTGGAATGTTGGGTTCTGTTGTAAAACGAAAATCCTTGTTAGAGTGGAGAACTCTGATTTCTTTATTCGGTCCATACTCCACTACATATTTTATTTCGGTTTGTTAATTTTCAAAATGTAATTCTATGAAGATTATGGCGATCTTGTAACATCTAAAATATTTTAATATTTAAAATATTTTTGTCGCTCTTAATACACATCACAACTTCCAATGTGCGACAGCCGCCAGTGTGCGGTTTCTTGAACTTTTTGACAGCTGACTGCACGGCGCCAGTAAAATAATGACGGCATGCAGAGAGAGGACAGCATTTTTGTTTGCTGCCAGTGGATAATTTAAGTTCTGCATTTTTTTTCCATTACTATAAGGACTCAAATAGACATTGAGTATTTTACTTAACCGTCAACCCAAAATCTTTTTTTCTGAGTTAGAAATATTTTGTTGCATGCAGAAATATTATTTAATTTTTTCTGCAGTCGTTCATTGATTTCATAAATGTAACACAGTATAGTTTGTTTATACATAGCATAAAGGCAAAAAACCCTGTTATGCGCAGTGTTATTTCATTTAAAATTTCAAAAGGGTTTTGTGGCTCCCAGTGTTTTCTTTACTGTGTGAAATGGGTCCAAATTGCTCTTTGAGTGGTAAAGGTTGCCGACCCCTGTCCTATATCTAACTGAAATACCCTGCCCATGTCCACTTATCAAGTTCCGGGTCACGGATGGGGCAACAGTGAGAGTAAAGAAACCCAGAAGTAATATATGCTTTAAACAGCTTTAGTTAAAGTTGTAAGTTATCTCCTTTTATCCACAGATGTAGGTGCTCTTAGCATACTTTTACTGTTAATCCTAAGTGCACCCTTTGACACAGTGTGTCACTTTACTCTTCTGTCAAGGCTGCATGATTTGTGCATCAAGGGCACTGCCCTGGATTGGTTTATATCATACCAAACAAACTGAAAGCAGTTTGTCACCCTCTCTGGTTGTACATCCTCTACTACCATGGTCACTCAAGGAGTTCCATGGGGATCAGTCCTTGGACCTCTCCTGTTTATCATATATATACTTCCACTTGTACATATACTGCGTCACTTCAAACTTGACTTCCACTGTTAAGCAGATGACACCCAAATCTAACTCAGTACCAAATCCATTAAAGATCCGCCTCTTGCTCACATGGAAACCTGCTTATCACAAATAAAGATGAATTAAACAAAACTTTCTCATGCTAGACATTAATAAAACTGAACTCCTTGTTGGCACCAAGTCAGCTCTCAATAAAAGTCCCACTCTTACTCTCTACATTGATGATGTAACTGTGTCTCCATCCTATCTCGTTTGTAATCTGGGTGTAATCTTCAACGTCACTCTCTCATACAGCAACCACATCAGCACAGTTGTTAAAACATCATACTTCCACTTGCGTAACATTGCCAAAATCAGACATAAACTCTCATCCATGCTTTCATTTGTAGTTGTCTGGATTACTCTAACTCTCTCCTTGCTGGTATCTTCTCCTCCTTCATTTCCAAATTCCAGCTGGTCCAGAATTCTCCTCATCCACACATACAAGCGTCAACATATCACACCTGTTCTCCAACATCTTCACTGGCTTCTGGTTGAATATCGTATTCAATTCAAAATATTTCTACTTACCTATAAAGCTCTTAACAATTTCACTCCTTCATAGCTGTTTGTTCTTCCTGTTCCTCCCTATAAACCCTCCCCACCCTCATGTCCCTCACTGGGTCAAGGGTCGTGGACTAACTTTCAGAGAGAGATGTGCCTTTTGTTATTTATAAAAATACATTTCTATTCAATCTCCATATATTTGCAAAGTAGACCCTTTTAGGTTTTTGGGGGTATGTTTATTATGTTTCTAGGATAAATATACGCTGAGTTGCATAAGTGTTCTGATTTATCCTGCCAGCAAGAGCACAGACTCCAGAGGGTTAATAAACATATTGAGCAATTTTCTCTCAAGTGTTGTGGCTTTAATGTGGCTGGATGTCTAAACCCCTCATCATATCCCTAAGAAAGAGTCCAGACACCCAGAGGAAACCCATGCGGACATGGGGAGAACACACCAAACCCCTCATAGGTCCCTGGATCTATGTGACTGTGACACTACCTGCTATGCCACTGTGCCGCCCTAAATCTAGACATTTATGCTATTGTTTTGTAGGTTCAGCTGCTGACACTACCTTTTCTAAAACTAGCTGTGAAACGGAGATTTGGTATTGGCCTGTTATTTGCGAGCTCAAGAGGATTAAGTTCAGACTTTGATCATTTGTTTTATGACCACTTCCTTCAGAGTTATGAGTTAGACATGAATGGTGAGAAAATTTTACTAATATAGTAAATGCATTTAGAAAAAGACCTAAATGAACAGTAGATGCTGCACAGTAGCAGGTTGCCTTATAACACATTCAAAAGCATTATTATTTGGTAATGTGCTATTATTTGTCATTGTACAATGTACAAGAAAATGGGTCTTCCACATTTTACCCATCTGTAGTAGTGAACACACACACACACACACTAGTGGACTAGGGGGCTGTGAACACACGTAGAGTGATGGGCAGCCATCCCCCACACCTGGGTATCGTTTGGGGCTTCCGTGCATTTTTCAAGAGCACTTCAGCCATGGATGTTCCTGCCCATCCTGTGGATAGAACTGGCAACCTTCCACTACCAAGCCTATTCCTCTAATAAACATTAGAATAGGATAGTAATCATTTGTATTAAATTTAAGTTTAACATGTAATCATATCTTTTTAAACTTCAGTTTTGTTGTTTTTGTTTAAATTCATTTGTTACATACACAAAATGTATGTTCATTTAAGAGGCCTCTTCACATTGCTCCTAGATCTCAAAAAAAAATATGGGTGTGAATGTAAATCAGTTGGAACTTATGAGTGGCAAAATTTTAGAGATTGCAAAGAGGCTCAGAATTCAGAGGGGGGAGGAAAAAGAAATTGCACTTATATGTACAGCAAAATTTAAGGTGAAATGGAGCACAGAGTTGCTGCATCATTTAATATGGAACTGAGGGGTGAGTTTGTAATAAAGGTTAGGATATTCTTTGTTGCCTGAAACCTGTTGAAAATTGTTGTTAAAAATGAATATATATATGAGTACACCAGCACATCTCACAACAATAACAGCACTGACATATAACAAAATGGAAACTCCACAAAAAAACTACAGACAAATAGAACAAGAGAGATAAACTAAATCATGGGCAGAACTAAAATTCTCAACAGGGAGCTGAGAAGCTAAAGAGGCTAGACAGTATACAGGGAGGCTAAACAGTAAACAAATGTTAAAACATACAAAGTGAATGTAAAACAATGAAACAACAAACTGAACAAACACAGAGAAACCTGGGGACTGAGAAACAAAGACCAGACTGGAAACAGATGACTGATGAATGGCCAACAAACAGGAACCATAGACACGAGACACGAAAAAAAGACACCTCAGACAAGAAACAATTGTGCACTAATCAAAACACGACACTAGAAACATGAGAGAAACATATTTGACCCTTCTGCTCCTTGTGGCGCCTACAACAAACCTTTAATAAATTGCTTCATTCCCAGTTCAGAATTTTCACTCTGCTACTTGACTGTAGATCATGCCATCACCTTAATCAAGCTTGCCAGTCATGGTGCCTGGCTGACTAAAGCTGATATTGTTCTTGCCTTCAAGTTTCTGCCTCTCTACCTGAATGTCTGTCACCTTTAGGGTCTGCTGGAACAAAAAATAATACTTTGCTGTCTGTCTCACATTTGGATGTAAATGCAGTCCAAAAATATTCAGTACCATCACAGAAGCCTTCTGTTGGATCCTGTCTTTCATTCTCCACATTCTTGATGATTTTGTTGTCATCAATCCACCTTTTTCACCTCTAGCTTGTTGGCTCACTGACTTATGCAGCACCTTTTACCGTCTCTGGATTCCTTTCTTCAATGAAAAGACAGCAGGCCCTTCAAACCCTCTCTGTAGTTCCTTGGTATCACTTTAGACTCTATCTCCTTCCAAGCTTCCTTAAACTCAACCGTATCACCCAGGCTCTCTCCACTTGTCCAGTGTTTTAGATACTGCTCTTTTCATTGGTTTTGCTGGTTACTATGGAGTCCACTAGTTCGCTTCTCCCTGGATTTCATCAGCTTCACTGCTAAAACCAATGACTTTTGGGCTCTTTGGTAAATTTACCCCATCATCATTGCAGCACTCATTTGGAGGCATGAGTGGACAAGAAACGGCAATTTAGACAATTTAGCTGCCATTCATATACTCAATGTCACGCCCTCGTCTTGTCACCTGTTTTTCCGGCCATGTGCTGAGAGAAAGCACATGGCTATGTTTGTTTATGTTCGAGTCTCCGCCTTTGTTCCGCCTCTTAGTCCGTGTCATGTGTTAACCCGTCCTCCTTGTTATCTGTCCAGGTGTGTCTCGTTTGTGTCAGCATTTAAGCCCTCTTGTCTCACGTCCTGTTTGTCGTTCATTTCACATTTCACTTCGCTTCGTATTGTTGTTTTGCTTCGTTCAGAGTCATGTCGTGTTGTATCTTTCCCCTCTCCTAGTCAAGTCATGTCGTTTTGCTTCCTAGTCACGTTCCTTAATTCGGTTTGTCTGTCTTTGTCGTTTTCCTCGTTTCACTTCATTATGTATTGTTCCCTAGTCATGTCTTGTCGTGCTGTTTATCTCACGTTTTCTAGTCAGGTCATGTTTGTTTCATAGTTTTGCCGTTCTGTGTTTTTCGTGTCTTTAGTTTATATTCCTCGTCTTGTTGTTTTCTTTATAGTTTGTCTGTGTTTTGTTCTATCTTTTGGTATTAAAAACCCTCCGTGTTTTAGCAAGTGTGTCCGCCTCCGTCAGTCCGCCCCGTGACAGAATGAACGAACATTATCTGGACGCAGCTAACACAGAAAGTATGTTTGACAGGGCTGCGATATGGAGTAGCCGGCTCCGGCAGATACACGCCAGCGTTACTCAGCGCCTACAGGAAGAGGCAGCTCTGCCTCCATGGACGTCGTCGCAGTCTCTCGTGTCTCCGTGGACGACGTCGCGGATTCCTCTGCCTCCTTGGACGTCGTCGCAGTTTCTTCTGTCTCCATGGACGACGTCGCAGATTCCTCTGCCTCCGTGGATGTCGTCGCAGTTTCTCCTGTCTCCGTGGACGACGTCGCAGATTCCTCTGCCTCCTTAGACGTCGTCGCAGTTTCTCCTGTCTCCGTGGACGACGTCGCAGATTCCTCTGCCTCCGTGGACGTCATCGCAGTTTCTCCTGTCTCGGTGGACGTCGCCGCAGGTCCCCCTGTCTCGGTGGACGTCGCCGCAGGTCCCCCTGTCTCGGTGGACGTCGCCGCAGGTCCCCCTGTCTCGGTGGACGTCGCCGCAGGTCCCCCTGTCTCGGTGGACGTCGCCGCAGGTCCCCCTGTCTCGGTAGACGTCGCCGCAGGTCCCCCTGCCTCCGTGGACGTCGCCGCAGGTCCCCCTGCCTCCGTGGACGTCGCCGCAGGTCCCCCTGCCTCCGTGGACGTCGCTGCAGGTTCCCCTGCCTCCGTGGACGTTGCTGCAGGTCCCCCTGCCTCCGTGGACGTCGCTGCAGGGCCTCCTGTCCCCGTGAAGGCGGCTCCCTCAGCCACTCCTGCCCCCGTGACTGTGGCTCCGGCCGTTTCGGTCCCCGTGACTGTGGCTCCGGCCGTTTCGGTCCCCGTGACTGTGGCTCCGGCCGTTTCGGTCCCCGTGACTGTGGCTCCGGCCGTTTCGGTCCCCGTGACTGTGGCTCCGGCCGTTTCGGTCCCCGTGACTGTGGCCCCGGCCGCTCCTGATCGTGTCCGTGGGAAGGCCCCAAGGACTTCGGGGTCGATCCCTAGAACTGTGCCCAGGCTGGTTCCTCAAACTGCCCCACAGACATTTGCCAGTCCTGGGCACCCACCAGTAGTTTTGGTTCCCCTGTCTGTCCCTGTCTCAGTTCCTGTCTCTGTCCTTGTTCCTGTGCCAATGTCTGCCTTTGTCTCTGTCCCAGTCCCGGTCACTGTGTTTGTGTCAGTCCCTGTGAATGTCTTGGTCCCTGTTCCCCTGTCAAGTCCAGTCCAGTCCCCTGTTAGTCCTGTCCAGTCCCAGTTTCAACCCTCTGTCCCGTCACCAGTCCAGTCCCCATTGCAGTCTAGTGTCATGTCACCTGTCCTGTCTTCTGTCCAGTCACAGACCCCTTTCCAGTCTAATGTTTCTGTCTTGTCCCCTGTCTCGTCACCAGTCTCTGCTCCCGTCCATTCCCAGCACCCAGTCCTGTCATCTGTCCAGTCTCATGTCCAGTCCCCGTATCCGTCTAGCGTTCAGTCACCTGTCTTGTCTCCACTCCAGTCCCCTGTTCTGTCACCTGCCCATGTCCAGTCTTCTGTCCCCAAACATGTCCAGTCCCCTGTTAATCATGTCCAGTCCTCTGTCCCCAAACATGTCAAGTCACCGTATCCATCTCGCGTTCTGTCACCTGTCCCGTCTCCTGTCCAGTCCCTGTTCCCGTCCAGTGTCAAAAACCCTGTCCAGTCGCCTGTCCAGTCTCAAGTGTCCACTCCCGTCCTGTCCAGTCTGCTCCAGTCTCTTGTTTCGTCTCCGGTCACCCCACTTTGTCAGTCTACTGTCCTGTCCCCGTGTCCGTCCAGTGTTCAATCACCTGTCTTGCCCCCAGTCCTTCACTGCTAAAACCAATGACTTTTGGGCTCTTTGGTAAATTTACCCCATCATCATTGAAGCACTCATTTGGAGGCATGAGTGGACAAGAAACGGCAATTTAGACAATTTAGCTGCCATTCATATACTCAATGTCACGCCCTCGTCTTGTCACCTGTTTTTCCGGCCATGTGCTGAGAGAAAGCACATGGCTATGTTTGTTTATGTTCGAGTCTCCACCTTTGTTCCGCCTCTTAGTCCGTGTCATGTGTTAACCCGTCCTCCTTGTTATCTGTCCAGGTGTGTATCGTTTGTGTCAGCATTTAAGCCCTCTTGTCTCACGTCCTGTTTGTCGTTCATTTCACATTTCACTTCGCTTCGTATTGTTGTTTTGCTTCGTTCAGAGTCATGTCGTGTTGTATCTTTCCCCTCTCCTAGTCAAGTCATGTCGTTTTGCTTCCTAGTCACGTTCCTTAATTCGGTTTGTCTGTCTTTGTCGTTTTCCTCGTTTCACTTCATTATGTATTGTTCCCTAGTCATGTCTTGTCGTGCTGTTTATCTCACGTTTTCTAGTCAGGTCATGTTTGTTTCATAGTTTTGTCGTTCTGTGTTTTTCGTGTCTTTAGTTTATATTCCTCGTCTTGTTGTTTTCTTTATAGTTTGTCTGTGTTTTGTTCTATCTTTTGGTATTAAAAACCCTCCGTGTTTTAGCAAGTGCGTCCGCCTCCGTCAGTCCGCCCCGTGACAGAATGAACGAACATTATCTGGACGCAGCTAGCACAGAAAGTATGTTTGACAGGGCTGCGATATGGAGTAGCCGGCTCCGGAAGATACACGCCAGCGTTACTCAGCGCCTACAGGAAGAGGCAGCTCTGCCTCCATGGACGTCGTCGCAGTCTCTCGTGTCTCCGTGGACGACGTCGCGGATTCCTCTGCCTCCTTGGACGTCGTCGCAGTTTCTCCTGTCTCCATGGACGACGTCGCAGATTCCTCTGCCTCCGTGGATGTCGTCGCAGTTTCTCCTGTCTCCGTGGACGACGTCGCAGATTCCTCTGCCTCCTTAGACGTCGTCGCAGTTTCTCCTGTCTCCGTGGACGACGTCGCAGATTCCTCTGCCTCCGTGGACGTCATCGCAGTTTCTCCTGCCTCCGTGGACGTCGCCGCAGGTCCCCCTGCCTCCGTGGACGTCGCCGCAGGTCCCCCTGCCTCCGTGGACGTCGCCGCAGGTCCCCCTGCCTCCGTGGACGTCGCCGCAGGTCCCCCTGCCTCCGTGGACGTCGCCGCAGGTCCCCCTGCCTCCGTGGACGTCGCCGCAGGTCCCCCTGCCTCCGTGGACGTCGCTGCAGGTCCCCCTGCCTCCGTGGACGTCGCTGCAGGTCCCCCTGCCTCCGTGGACGTTGCTGCAGGTCCCCCTGCCTCCGTGGACGTCGCTGCAGGGCCTCCTGTCCCCGTGAAGGCGGCTCCCTCAGCCACTCCTGCCCCCGTGACTGTGGCTCCGGCCGTTTCGGTCCCCGTGACTGTGGCTCCGGCCGTTTCGGTCCCCGTGACTGTGGCCCCGGCCGCTCCTGATCGTGTCCGTGGGAAGGCCCCAAGGACTTCGGGGTCGATCCCTAGAACTGTGCCCAGGCTGGTTCCTCAAACTGCCCCACAGACATTTGCCAGTCCTGGGCACCCACCAGTAGTTTTGGTTCCCCTGTCTGTCCCTGTCTCAGTTCCTGTCTCTGTCCTTGTTCCTGTGCCCATGTCTGCCTTTGTCTCTGTCCCAGTCCCGGTCACTGTGTTTGTGTCAGTCCCTGTGAATGTCTTGGTCCCTGTTCCCCTGTCAAGTCCAGTCCAGTCCCCTGTTAGTCCTGTCCAGTCCCAGTTTCAACCCTCTGTCCCGTCACCAGTCCAGTCCCCATTGCAGTCTAGTGTCATGTCACCTGTCCTGTCTTCTGTCCAGTCACAGACCCCTTTCCAGTCTAATGTTTCTGTCTTGTCCCCTGTCTCGTCACCAGTCTCTGCTCCCGTCCATTCCCAGCACCCAGTCCTGTCATCTGTCCAGTCTCATGTCCAGTCCCCGTATCCGTCTAGCGTTCAGTCACCTGTCTTGTCTCCACTCCAGTCCCCGTATCCGTCTAGCGTTCAGTCACCTGTCTTGTCTCCACTCCAGTCCCCTGTTCTGTCACCTGCCCATGTCCAGTCTTCTGTCCCCAAACATGTCCAGTCCCCTGTTAATCATGTCCAGTCCTCTGTCCCCAAACATGTCAAGTCACCGTATCCATCTCGCGATCTGTCACCTGTCCCGTCTCCTGTCCAGTCCCTGTTCCCGTCCAGTGTCAAAAACCCTGTCCAGTCGCCTGTCCAGTCTCAAGTGTCCACTCCCGTCCTGTCCAGTCTGCTCCAGTCTCTTGTTTCGTCTCCGGTCACCCCACTTTGTCAGTCTACTGTCCTGTCCCTGTGTCCGTCCAGTGTTCAATCACCTGTCTTGCCCCCAGTCCAGCCACCGTTTCAACCCTCTGTCTTGTCTCATGTCCAGTCCCAGTACCCAGCCTCATTCCAATCCCAAGTTCTGTCTCCTTTTCCCTTTTTTCGGTCTCCTGTCATGTCCCCAGCTCCTGTGTCTGTTCCTGTCCTGTCCTGAGTCCTGTCCCCCATGGTTCCTTGTCTTGTCTTAGTCTGTCTTGTTTTCCGTGCCCTCTCCTGTGCCAGCTCCTGGGGGGTTTAGGTGTACGCGCCCCGGGAGTTGCGCGTTCAGGGGGGGGGGCATCTGTCACGCCCTCGTCTTGTCACCTCTGTTTATCCGGCCATGTGCTGAGAGAGAGCACATGGCTATGTTTGTTTATGTTCGAGTCTCCGCCTTTGTTCCGCCTCTTAGTCCGTGTCATGTGTTAACCCGTCCTCCTTGTTATCTGTCCAGGTGTGTCTCATTTGTGTCAGCATTTAAGCCCTCTTGTCTCACGTCCTGTTTGTCCTTCATTTCACATTTCACTTCGCTTCGTATTGTTGTTTTGCTTCGTTCAGAGTCATGTCGTGTTGTATCTTTCCCCTCTCCTAGTCAAGTCATGTCGTTTTGTTTCCTAGTCACGTTCCTTAATTCGGTTTGTCTGTCTTTGTCGTTTTCCTCGTTTCACTTCATTATGTATTGTTCCCTAGTCATGTCTTGTCGTGTTGTTTGTCTCCCGTTTTCTAGTCAGGTCATGTTTGTTTCATAGTTTTGTCGTTCTGTGTTTTTCGTGTCTTTAGTTTATATTCCTCGTCTTGTTGTTTTCTTTATAGTTTGTCTGTGTTTTGTTCTATCTTTTGTTATTAAAAACCCTCCGTGTTTTAGCAAGTGCGTCCGCCTCCGTCAGTCCGCCCCGTGACACTCAACAAAAGTTATCACTCATGCATTTCATTTGTTGCCTCACCTGGCACATACTCCACTAGTTTATTCTCAAAGCTGTCCATATTCTAAGCCACTCAACTACAATTGTTGATTCACTTTCTCTTTTACAATTCCAGAAATTCAGGACCTTAGCACCTCAAGCGGGCCATCATATTTAAGCAAGGACACATATAAAGCCTCTGTCACATATGGTTTGTGTCTGCAACTTTGGCATTCAAATTCACATCCCTGACAAATAGTGCTGCTCCTTTTACTGACCCTGCCATGTCTGAGACAACATGGCAGTGGTGATGTGTTTTAAAAATGGGAGATATTATACAACTATTTTATGTGGATTACAAAATAAATGAGTGGAGAATCACATTATACACCTTTTTTTGAGTTGTGCTACCTCATGAAAATGTGCTACCATAACGTAGTTTTATAAGAACAGTCGCGTAAATAAAACAGTAGGTAGAATATTCTTGATAAGTCAAAAGAAGCATATAAGAAAATGCTCCGAAGAGAAGTATAAACAGGAGATATGCACAGTCTAAATGCTTGTATAAAGGAAAAGATAAGATAATTACAGTGATAATAAATTGTTATATTTTCACATTTGATTCAGCATGTAAAATTTTGAAAGACTGAAGCATATAACAGTAATCTAAGATTGTATAATGCCTCTGAGGAAAACAGATTAACTACATTCACAGGATAGGATGTAACATATCCTATGCCAATCCATTAGAGCAGCCACCAAAATTCCTGTTGAATCCTACACCTCAGCACTAAGGGTGCTGTGTCCATTTATGATCAGATCAGCAACCAGCTGTCCTTAATAACTATGGTTACTCATTGAGCCCAACCCATGTGTACCTAAACCAACCTCTGCATCACTAGCTCTTCACAGGGGTCATCAAGTAGGCATCTCCTCTCGTTGGTGTTTCACTGAATTAAACCCACAACACCTCCAGAAGGGTCAGCATTGAAGTCTGGCATCCCAGGCCCACCCCACTCCATGCCAGATTGACAGTCCTACCTTACCCTTTATCATCAACAACCATAAATCCGCACTGACCTCACTGGTGACTAAGGCCCTAGCCCCAGTTCCATGTGAACTTTACATCCCAGCTGGCCACCAACGTCAAAAGACGATATGTGGTTAAATGTTGGTCGTGACGTCGGATGACCAAAATTTTACGTCAGGGTAATGTCTAATACCGATGTTAAACTGATGTAAGAAACTGACGACATATGACACTGATATTTTGTTAGTTTTAAGTTTGTTAGATATTATGTAACCACAATCCAACGTCTAACAAACGTCATATCCTCATGTCAAATAGACGTAAAATACCAACATTTAGTTGTAAGGTATGGTGACCAAATACCAACGTCTGATAAACGTCTGAATTTTAACATCAGTTCAACTTGCCCTTCTAACATCAATAGACGTTGATAATTTGTTGGTTTTAAGTAGTGATGTTATGTAACCAAAATCCAACATCTTCCAAACGTCACATCCTGATGTCAAGTTGACGTAAATTACCAACATTAAGCTGTAAGGTATGGTGACCAAATCCCAACATCTGATAAACGTCTGAATTTTAACGTCAGTTCAACCTGCCATTCTAACATCAATAGACGTTGATAATTTGTTGGTTTTAAATTGTGATATTATGTAACCAAAATCCAACATCTTCCAAACATTACATCCTGATGTCAAATTGACATAAATTACCAACATTAAGCTGTAAAGTATGGTGACCAAATCCCAACGTCTGAATTTTAACGTCAGTTCAACATGCCATTCTAACATCAATAGACGTTGATAATTTGTTGGTTTTAAGTTGTGATGTTATGTAACCAAAATCCAACATCTTCCAAACGTCACATCCTGATGTCAAATTGACATTTGACATTGGCAAAAATACCAACATTTAGTTGTAAGGTAAGGTGACCAAATCCCAACATTTGAGAAATGTCTGAATTTTAACGTCAGCTCATTGTGCCAATCTAACATCAATAGACGTCAATAATTTGTTGGTTTTAAGTTGTGATATTTTGTAACCAAAATCCTACGTCTTCCAAACGTCACATCCTGATGTCAAATTGACATAAAATAGCAACATTTAGTTGTAAGGTATGGTGACCAAATCCCAACGTCTGATAAACGTCTGAAATTTAACGTGAGTTCAACCTGCCATTGTAACATCAATAGACATAGAAAATTTGTTGATTTTAAGTCATCATGTTATGTAACCAAAATCCAACATCTTACAAACGTCACATCCTGATGTCAAACTGACGTAAATTACCAACAAATAGTTTTAATGTATGGTGACCAAATCCCAACACCTTGTAAATGTCAGTCTTCTAACTTCAGTTCAACATGCCATTCTAACATCAATAGACGTTGATAATTTGTTGGTTTTAAGTTGTGATGTTATGTAATTAAAATCCAACATTGTCCAAACGTCACATCCTGATGTCAAATTGATGTAAAATACCAACATTTAGTTGTAAGGTATGGTGACCAAATCCCAACATCTGATAAATGTCTGAATTTTAACGTCAGCTCATTTTGCCATTCTAACATCAATAGACGTCAATAATTTGTTGGTTTTAAGTTGTGATGTTATGTAACCAAAATCCTTCGTCTTTCAAACGTCACATCCTGATGTCAAATTGACATAAAATACCAACATTTAGTTGTAAGGTATGGTGACCAAATCGCAACGTCTGATAAACGTCTGAGATTAACCGTCTGCTCAATGTGCCATCCTAACATCAATAGACATTGATAATTTGTAGGTTTTAAGTTGTGATGTTATGTAACCAAAATCCAGCATCTTCCAAACGTCACTTCTTGATGTCAAACTGACGTAAAATACCAACAAATAGTTTTAATGTATAGTGACCAAAACCCAACACCTTGTAAACGTCAGTCTTCTAACATCAGTTCAACATGCCATTCTAACATCAATAGATGTTGATAATTTGAACATCTTCCAAATGTCACATCCTGATGTCAAATTGACGTAAAATACCAACATTTAGTTGTAAGATATGGTGACCAAATCCCAGCGTCTGAGAAATGTCTGAATTTTAACGTGAGCTCATTGTGCCATCCTAACATCAATAGACATTGATAATTTGTAGGTTTTAAGTTGTGATGTTATGTAACCAAAATCCAGCATCTTCCAAACGTCGCATCTTGAAGTCAAACTGACGTAAAATACCAACAAATAGTTTTAATGTATAGTGACCAAAACCCAACACCTTGTAAACGTCAGTCTTCTAACATCAGTTCAACATGCCATTCTAACATCAATAGACGTTGAAAATTTGTTGGTTTTAAGTTGTGATGTTATGTAACCAAAATCCAACATCGTCCAAACGTCACATTCTGATGTCAAACTGACGTAAAATAACAACAAATAATTTTAATGTATGGTGACCAAACCTCAACATCTGATAAATGTCTGAATTGTAATGTCAGCTCAATGTGCCATCCTAACATCAATAGACGTCAATAATTTGTTGGTTTTAAGTCATGATGTTATGTAACCAAAATCCAACATCTTCCAACCGTCACATCCTGATGTCAAATTGACGTAAGGTATGGTGACCAAAACCCAACATCTTGTAAACGTCAGACTTCTAATGTCAGATCAACCTGCCATTCTAACATCAATAGACGTTGAAAATTTGTTGATTTTAAGTCATGACGTTATGTAACCAAAATCCAACATTTTCCAAACGTCACATCCTGATGTCAAGTTGATATAAAAAAAAAATGCCAACCTTAAATTATAATATAGGGTGACCAAAACCCAACGCCTGGTAAACATTAGACTAACATCAATAGACATGATATTTTGTTGGTTTTAGGTCATGGGGTTTAGTACTTCAAATTTAACGTCATCTTGATGTAAAATACCTACATTTATTTGTTAGGTATTGGTAATCAAAACCCAGTGTATGATAAACATCATAATCTAAATGTCAACTCAATGTGACATTCTAACAATATTGGATATACTTAGTTGGTTTAAGATGCAATATTCATTCATTCATTCATTCATTTATTAAATGTAACTGCTTATCCACTTTAGGGTTGCAGTGGGTCCGGCGCCTACCTGGAATCAGTGGGGCACTTGTCCTTCACAGGGTGACACACACTCACACACACACTTATACCTATGGACAGTTTTGAGTAGCCAATTGAGCTACCAACATGTGTTTTTGGACCGTGGGAGCAAATTGGAGCACTCGGAGAAATCCCACATGAACACAGGGAAAACACACCCAACTAATCACAGACAGTCATGCGGAGCAGGGTTCGAACCTACAGCTGCAGCACCCTAGATTTGTGTGACAGCGACACTACCTGTTGCAGTCCCAAGTTGAATTTTATAAAAAATTCCAAACATCATTCTGATACTCTACCTTACTGAAATTAATTAATTCATTCATTCATTGTCTGTAACCACTAATCCAGTTCAGGGTCGCAGTGGGTCCTGATCCTACTTGGAATCACTGGGAGCAAGGCAGGAACACACCCTGGAGGGGTCGCCAGTCCTTCGCAGGGTGACACACACTCATACATTCACACCTATGGACACTTTTGAGTCGCCAATCCACCTAACAACATGTGCTTTAGGACCTTGGAAGGAACCTGAACACCTGGAGGAAACCCCCGTGGACACAGGAAAAACACACCAAACTACTCACAGTCACCTGGCGCTCCAGGACCCTAGAGCTGTGTGACAACGACAGTACCTGCAGCACCATCGTGCTGCCCCAAGCTGCAATGTCAAGAAACCAAAATGCAGTGTCTTCAAAACACTATTCTGATGCCATATTGACATAACAAAATTCAGTTGTGAGATACAATGACCAAAATCCATATCTTCCAAATGTCACATCCAACTTAAAGTTAGAGGAAGTGTTATTATAATGGGTGTAATTTAATGTAAAATTATAGTTGTGATGTTCTTCAGTGGGCAATAATCTGAGCGGTCCAAAGGTGGACCAGCAGTGGCCTACCATCAGTGGGTTACCAACATTTTCAAGCCATTTGACAGGTATATGCTTGCCATCTTAAGAATACAAAACACACTGTAAAAAAATGCTGTAGCGAGTTTGCTACTGTATTGTAATGTATTTTTGAATACAGTATTTTACTGTGTATTGTAATGTATCTTGGGTAACAGACTGGAAGCAGCAATGAAGCAATTAGCTTTACAGTATTTCACTGTATTGTGAGCTGGGGAGGCTGAGGACTGCAAATATGCATCTAAAGGTGTGTAACTTATTTACACCATTTATTTATCACTTATTTTATTATTTTGACAATGTAAATATAGCTTAGATTGTTCCAAAATTACATTCGTGTTTTTGTTTCCCCTCTGCTTTAGGCAATGGTACAATTAATTTTTTTAACGTCAGTTGTAGGCTTCACTACAAAACAAAACCAGAACAGGACAAGTGAATACTTTTCATCCAAATAAAAAAAGAGAAAGAATTGTGTTTTTTTATTTCGTTACACCACGACCCTGAAATGTACAAGCTTAAAATATTATGATGATGATGTTTTGCGTTAATATTGTTTTATCTATTTAAATTATTTTGTTGAGGGTGGGGCGGTTAGCGAGAACGGGGCTAACGGTTCCCTGGGGATTGGAGTCAAGCTATCCGCACTTTGGAAACTGACGGTCAAGCCATCCGCGCTTCAAATCCGAATGCACGTATAGGCGCGTCATTACGGTTTTTCATTGCGGAGAACACCACATCCGCTTTGGGACAGATACAGAGTCTGAAACCCGCGTTTGAGCAGCGATGTCTCTGTTACTAAATAAATGCACGCAATGCTAAAATGGACTAAATGGGCTAAAATTAACAAGCCATTTGGAATATATTTCGTTTTAAATCACTTTAAAGAGGCAAAACACGCTTTGATTTTATTATTTCATACATTTATGTATTTTTTTTTTTACTTTTCTATAAACACTTAACTGGCTTTGAATAGTAATCCTGGTGGACATGTAGAAATACAGATTACGTTTTACTGTCATTAAACAGAGGTATCTCACTGTATAATATTCTCATGGATTTATACTGAATACCTACCAATATGGATTTCTCAAAAACTACCCATAATGCCTAAACCATTCCACTGTCATTAAACAGAGGGGCATCGAGGCTATTACCTGTATGATTTTGGTAGAATTTCACTGTGTACTTTTCTCATAAACTCATACTGAATATTACCAATATGGATTTCTCAAAAATTACCCATAATGCCTAAACCATTCCACTGCCATTAAACAGAGGGACCTCTTGGCTATTACCTGTATGATTTTGGCAAAATTTCACTGTGTACTGTTCTCATAAAATCATACTGAATATGACAGTGGAATGGTTTAGGCATTATGGGTAATTTTTGAGAAATCCATATTGGTAATATTCAGTATGTGTTTATGAGAAAAGTACACTGTGAAATTCTACCAAAATCATACAGCTGATAGCCAAGAGGCCCCTCTGTTTAATGACAGTACAGTGGTTTAGGCATTATGGGTAATTTTTGAGAAATCCATATTGGTAATATTCAGTATTTGTTTGTGAGAAAAGTCACTCTCACTCTCTGACTTAATACTTGCAAAGTATTGTTTTTGGGATCCAAGACAAGCAACTACAACTCAGTTTATGTCAGAAATGTTTGCCATTTAAAAGACACGAAATATATTGTTTTCTATGGGCTGCCGCCATCTCCGCGAGAGCTAAGGGACCGTTTACAAACTAATCAAATCAAATCAAATCAAATCAAATTTATTTATATAGCGCTTTTCACAACTGATGTTGTCACAAAGCGGCTTCACAGAATTCCAGTAAGACAAAGATTTGACATGAAATGTAAAAACAAATGTAAACCCTCAAGTGAGCAAGCCAGGGGCGACAGTGGCAAGGAAAAACTCCCCCAGCTGAGGAAGAAACCTTGGGAGGAACCAAGGCTCACAAGGGGTGACCCATCCTCCTCTAGTCAATCTACTGGTGATGATAGTTAGTAGTCCATGAGAACTTCAGTGTAGGGACAGCTTCAAGACACTTGGTGGTTGCTGGAGCGTGGGCAGCTGGTCTGAAGCGTGGAGGAGGGTCTCGACAGTCATCCATCAGTGTCCAGACAGACAGGTGGGCAGTCGTTTACTCGGAAAGATGTAAAGGGATGGAATTAGTTTTGAACTGTTTTGTGTTTGTAAAGTAGAAAATATGAAAATTTCCAGAGTGTGGCTAATGACTCCGGCAGATCTGACTATGACAGCTTTAACTAAAAGGAGAGAACCAGGAGGACACACAGACACGGGAGCATCCTGAAACACTGGCATCCCTCCGCTCCAACAAACCTGAGTGATCGCGATAAGCGGCGGGACGACAGCACCAGCGTCTCAGTTTACTATAATTCCCTGTGTCCATGGACCCCCCAGATCTGCCGCCTTTATCTATGGGGGAGCATTAGCTACCAAAAGATAAACTAAACAAATGTGTTTTTAGCCTAGATTTGAAGATTGCGACTGTGTCTGAGTCTCGAACATTTTCTGGAAGATCATTCCAGAGTCTGGGGGCTTTATAAGAAAAGGCTCTTCTCTCAGCTGAGGCCTTCTGAATTCTGGGAACAAATAAAAATCCAGTATTCTGTGATCTGAGTGAACGTGGAGGCTCATAATAGGAGCAGGACCTCTGTTTTGTTGCTGTTTAGAAGGAGGAAGTTACGCAACATCCAGCCTTTCACGTCTTTTACACAGTCCTCTATTTTCTTTAATCTGTGTTTGTCATCGGGCTTGGCTGAAATATACAATTGTGTGTCGTCTGCGTAACAGTGAAAGTTAATGTCATGGTTTCTTATAACTGTGCCTAGCGGTAACATGTATAGTGTAAATAATAATGGTCCTAAAATAGAGCCTTGTGGAATTCCAAATCTTACTTTAGAATAATTTGAATTTAGATTGTTTACTTTTACGAATTGATAACGTTCCGTTAAGTAAGATTTGAACCATAATAGGGCTGTCCCTGTGATTCCAACCATGTTTTCTAACCTTTCTATGAGAATATTGTGGTCTATTGTATCGAAGGCTGCGCTTAGGTCAAGAAGCACCAACAGGGATATGTGGCCTTGATCAGAGGCAAGAAGAAGATCATTTGTTATCTTGACTAGAGCTGTCTCTGTACTATGATGTTGCCTGAATCCAGATTGGAATTTTTCATATATATGATTCTTATGTAGATATGAACTAAGTTGTTGGGCCACAGCTCTTTCTAAGGTCTCGGACAGAAATGGCAAATTAGAAATAGGCCTGTAATTAGACAGTGTACTAGCATCAAGATTTGGTTTCTTGATCATAGGTTTAATAACTGCTAGTTTAAAAGCTTTGGGTACATGGCCCAGACTAAGCGATGAGTTTACTATAGTTAAAAGAGGATCAATAATAGCTGGTAGTACTTCTTTGAGCAACTACACTACACAGTAAAAACGAAGGTGACGAACCTCACACATGATGTATACTACATCTCTTACCTTGATACATTTAACCATTACTGGCCCGTGGTGATACATTTTTCATTACAAATTTCAATAGCTTTTGAAACTTTGATGATATTGTTTCTAAACAAATTGTATTTGATCAAGTGCAACCCACATGACATACTACACCTGTTATTTTGGTAAATTTAACCCTTACTGGCCCGTGGTGATACATTTATCATTATAAATTTCAATAGCTTTTGAACCTTTTATGATATTGTTTCTAAACAAATTGTATTTGATAAAGTGCCACCCACATGACGTACTACACCTGTTATTTTGGTCAATTTAACCCTTACTGGCCCGTGGTGATACATTTATCATTATAAATTTCAATAGCTTTTGAACCTTTGATGATATGGTTTCTAAACTAATTGTATTTGATCAAGTGCCACCCACATGACGTACAATATCATAAAAGGTTGAAAAGCTATTGAAATTTGTAATGAAAAATGTATCACCACGGGCCAGAAATAGTTAAATTTGCCAAAATAACAGGTGTAGTATGTCATGTGGGTGGCACTTGATCAAATACAATTCGTTTAGAAACCATATCATCAAAGGTTCAAAAGCTATTGAAATTTATAATGATAAATGTATCACCACAGGCCAGTAATAATTAAATTTGCCAAAATAACAGGTGTAGTATGTCATGTGGGTGGCACTTGATCAAATACAACTTGTTTAGAAATAATATCATCAAAGGTTCAAAAGCTATTGAAATTTGTAATGAAAAATGTATCACCACGGGCCAGAAATAGTTAAATTTGCCAAAATAACAGGTGTAGTACGTCATGTGGGTGGCATTTTATCAAATACAATTTGTTTAGAAACAATATCATAAAAGGTTCAAAAGCTATTGAAATTTGTAATGAAAAATGTATCACCACGGGCCAGTAATGGTTAAATTGACCAAAATAACAGGTGTAGTACGTCATGTGGGTTGCACTTGATCAAATACAATTAGTTTTGAAACAATATCGTCAAAGGTTCAAAAGCTATTGAAATTTATAATGATAAATGTATCACCACGGGCCAGTAAGGGTTAAATTGACCAAAATAAGAGGTGTAGTATGTCATGTGGGTGGCACTTGATCAAATACAGTTTGTTTTGAAACAATATCATAAAAGGTTCAAAAGCTATTGAAATTTGTAATGAAATATATATCACCATGGGCCAGCAATGGTTAAATTGACCAAAATAACAGGTGTAGTACGTCATGTGGGTGGCACTTGTTCAAATAAAACTTGTTTAGAAACAATATCATCAAAGGTTCAAAAGCTATTGAAACTTATAATGATAAATGTATCACCACGGGCCAGTAAGGGTTAAATTGACCAAAATAACAGGTGTAGTACGTCATGTGGGTTGCACTTGATCAAATACAATTTGTTTTGAAACCATATCATCAAAGGTTCAAAAGCTATTGACATTTGTAATGAAAAATGTATCACCACGGGCCAGTAATGGTTAAATTTATCAAGGTAAGAGATGTAGCATACATCATGTGTGAGGTTCGTCACCTTCGTTTTTACTGTGTAGTATAGTTTGTAAACGGTCCCTTAGCTCTCGCGGAGATTGCGGCAGCCCATAGAAAACAATATATTTCGTGTTTTTTAAATGGCAAACATTTCTGACATAAACTGAGTTGTAGTTGCTTGTCTTGGATCCCAAAAACAATACTTTGCAAGTTTTAAGTCATTTGCATGCACCGTTTGAGAGCTATTGAAGAAAGAAATCTGAATATGCGAATATGAAACCAACTTTACCGGAGTCCCCCCCTCAAATTAGTCCGTTGGAGGGGATTGGAGCCTGAGATATCACCAGTTTTGTGACGGCTTACAAGCAGGAGGCTGAGGGAAAGGTAGGAGAGAAGAGGCGGGAAGAAAACAAAGAGAGGGTCCTGCTCCATTGAAACAGGCTGCCGGTGAAAGGACGGGTCAGTCGTAACATTATTTATTTATATTTAGCGTAGTAGAGACCACCAGGTAGAGAACGATAATTTGACTGTACAAAAAATTGTAAACTCAAAGTCCAGTTTTGGGCTTCTTGCGGGTACTATTCGAGTTTTAGTTAGCTAGCAGAGTAATGCTTTTTAAAGAAGAGAACGGAGGGAAATATAAACATAGAGATGGACAGGGATTCTTGTCATTGATATTGGTCAGTTTGGTAAAATTAGCTACGTTCATTATAACAGAGAATTGTAAACGTAGAACATGTAATGTTAGCTACAGACAAACTCCATTCCAGATTATTAGCTAATATATATTTGGAGTGTCAGGTGTGAATGAGGTGCAAGATGGGGGGAGATTTTGCTGTGAAATAGATTTTACTTTGTGCCGTATTGAGAATTATAGGCTACTGTATTTTGCTGCAGAATTTTGAGCTCCATTCTACGGAGCCCCTAAAGGGACTGGGGGAAAAAATAAAAAAAGACTATTGATTTTGCGTTCCCTCGCAAATACATTGCGCTCCTTTGCAAATTTTTGTTTTATGATACACTATTGTCTTTGTGGCTCAGTCAACACATCAGGACACTGCAGTTTCCAGTGAAGTCCAGCCACTTGAAACAGATATTATATATGTATTTATTTATCTCTACTAACACACAGTTTCGTTGCCAGTGCGAATCGTTCATACATCTGTAAGGAACTACCTAACATCAGAAGTTGTCAACAACAGGTTTATATACGTTCTGTAGCATCCTGAAAGTGCTAGTCAGAACGCCGTAGTTCCACGTATTTCCATAGTAACAGGTGTAGGCTGCTTCATGAAAGAAAGAAAAAGTGTGGACGGCTGTTTTTTTTTTTTTTTTTGTTATTGACTGGGGTAGGGGTCAAGCTAAGAATCTTAACGAAAAACCTTTACCAAGCAAAGACTCTTAAAAATCCGGTCATTCAATAACAAGATGGAGGGTGTAAGGCAGTGGCGCAACACACAGAGATCTCAGGGCACACTGCGGACTAATTTTTACAGAGACGTGGCTCAGCGCGCTCCAGACACGGCTGTGGAGCTAGAGCCGTTCGCTACACCATGCATTTCGTTTTATCTGGGAATTGTTTTTTTTTTTTTTTAATAAAGCTGCAGTAAAAACAGGATACCCTTTTCTGACTGACTTTTACACACATACACACATTACTCCAATACACTACCAATAGCTACACATTTATTTAGGTGTTCACTCTCCTTTCTCTCCCACTGATTTGAAACTGTGTTCATTGTCTGTATCTTTATACTGTTCACGTAACCTTTGTCCATGCGCTTGCAATTTAAATTCTCTCATCCTCTTTGCTAAGCAATTAACACAGCATCAAACGTTTCAGTTGGCTCTCCCCAATAACATATCCATGTTTTCTGCTGAGAAGAAATGCTATGTCTTTATATTTCAGTCCAAGATCAAATTCAAGTCAAATTCAACGAGCTGCTCCATAGTTCACCTGACACGCACAGCAAGCACAGTACTACGGAGCCCACAAAGTATTTGCGAGGGAACGCAAAAGTCTTTTTTTCTCCAGTCCCTTTAGGGGCTCCGTAACAAAGACAATTGTGTATCATAAAACATTTGCAAAGGAGCGCAATGTATTTGTCAGGGAATGCAATAATGTTTGCAAGGGAACACAAAATCAATAGTCTTTTTTTTATTTTTCCCCCAATCCCTTTAGGGGCTCCATACCATTCCAAATCTGATTTGAGACTCACATTTTTGTTATTTATAGTCAGATTTTGAAGGGAAGAACCTATTTGCTAGCCAGGCATACAAAACTCGTAAATTAATTAGCTTGGCTAAGTGTTTGTGTGTACATTTTAATTGTTTATCAGAGTTTAGTTAAGAGTATTGCATTTAAAGTGTCTAAATACTAAATGTTGGCTACCAGTTCTGTGATCACAAATGTAGTGTGTTGGTTTTTGTAATGCATATGAAATGACATCTTATTTCTCTGTACTATATGTTTTAAATGTGGAGAGTCTCGTCGTGCCATGATTTTCAGGAAGTTGGCTGCATTTAAGGCTCAC